>NC_080072.1:99403222-99688501 GCF_949987535.1 Balaenoptera acutorostrata | reverse complement strand
CCTGGGTGCAGTGTGCCATCCATTAGCCATTCTGTGGAGACGGCAAAGTGCTGATAAACCAGAGCAGCAGCATATTCAAACCTTCCTATCAGCCCGGGATGCATTACTGCATATTATTTGTCTGCAGCAGCTGTGACAGCGGTTCTTCCTTCCTAACAATATTGGCTTCGCCTGGTATTAAAAAGGGCCCCTGAGTGCCACGACCACCTTGGCTAGGAGAGGAGACCACACACTGGGGAGAATGGGGAGGTGGACCACCCTGGGATGAACATTTTGCTGCGGATTAGTCCAAAGGTGGATGCAAAAATGAGGTGGGGGAAGGGGAGGAGGAGGAGGAAGACAGAACAGGACGGGGGGGACAAGCCTGCCCAGGAGGCAGAGCTTTCCCGAGGACCAGTACACCCAGCCCCACTCTGCAGGAGGCAGGGCGTGTGTGTGTGTGTGTGTGTGTGTGTGTGTGTGTGTGTGTGTGTAGCCGCCGCACGCCCCCTCCAGCTTCCCTGCCACAGCCCGGCTACTCTTCCCCATCAATGGCCTCTTTGTGGCTGAGAAGGTACGGGAACCACTACAAGAACTGGGGGTTGGGGGGAGTCCACTTCCTAAGCACCCAGGCGCGCACGATCCCAACTTGCTGCCGTCGGGCCCAGGGCTCCCGAAAAGGGTCTCCACACCTCTGGTAGCATGGGGCTGCCAGGGGCAGTGGCTGGAGCCTCTCCGACTCCGTGAGGCAGTCGCCCGTCCCACAGTCCCGGGAAGAAGCGCTCTCCCGCGGCCCACGCCCGCTAGGTGGCGCTCGGCAGTCATGCTCCTCCCACCCCGGCGTCCCAGCGGCCTCAGAGGCCCCTGGACGCCCGCTTGCAGGTGGGCGGGGGGTGGCAGGTGCACCGAGGTGGGGGAGGGAGATAGGAGCAGCATTCCCTCCTTCATTTATTCATGTCCATGGAATTTCTAAGGCCTCAGCCCTCAGCTGCATTAAAGGAAGCCAAGGACCAGGGAAGCTGGAGAATCCGTTTTACTTTTGTCCTTGCATCGATGGCGCCATTCCCTCTCTTTTTATTGAAGTATAGTTGATTTACAATGCTGTTAGAAGTGTTAGCTTCAGGTGTACAACCAAGTGATTCAGTTATACATATATATACTCTTTTTCAGATTCTTTTCCCTTATAGGTTATTACAAGGTACTGAATATAGTTCACTGTGCTATACAGTAGGCCCTTGTTGTTTATCTATTTTGTACATAGCAGTGTGTATCTGTTAACCCCAAGCTCCTAATTTATCCCTACCCCCTCTTTCCCTTTTGGTAACCATAAGTTTGTTTTCTATGTCTGTGAGTCTGTTTCTGTTTTGTAAATAAGTTCCTTTGTATCATTTTTTCAGATTACACATATAAGTGATATCATGTGATATTTGTCTTTGTCTGACTTATGTCACTTAGTATGATCATCTCTAGGTCCATCCATGTTGCTGCAAATAGCATCATTTCATTATTTTTTATGGCTGAGTAATACTCCATTGTGTGTGTGTGTGTGTGTTTGTGTGTGAGATAGATAGATAGATAGATAGATAGATAATCTCCCACATCTTCTTTATCCATTCATCTGTCGACGTTGCATGTCCTTCTCTTGAAGGTCTAAATACCCCAGTCCTCCAGAAGCCCACAACCTCTGAGAGACAAGAGATCCAGGAAAAGTTAATCCGAGGTAATCTATGCCAAAGGCCAAGTAGGAGGTACAGCCAGTGCTCGGAGTTCAGAAACAGCCATGGGATAAGACACCACAGAGCTCTGATAGGGGTTATCTTGGCCATTCTGCTCTGGACCAATCAGAGCAGAATGGGTGAGAGTCGTCCATCCCTGCCGGTGCCAGGCGCTGGACTAGACCCTGAGCATTTGATTATGACCAGATAGCACAGCCCCTGTCCTCAGAAAGTGTGTGGACGAGTGAGGGAGAAAGACACCAGGCAGACAACTACACAAATAATTAGCTGACTGCTACTGTCATATGTGAACAGGTTAATATGAAGACTTAGGGAGGAAGATTTCACAGTCACCCTGGGTTGCCTGCTCCAGGCCCAACCAGGGTTGGAAGTGAGGAAGTTTGCATTATACAGAACATGAGCCCACTTCCTCTTAGTAGACATAAGAAACGGTTGCCTAACATCCAAAGCATAATCAAGACTAGGGCGACATTTTTCCCCTGGGTAAACTGGGAAAAGAACCAGTGTTTACTGAGTGCTTAGTTCCATGTACCAGCATGGTTGATGCCTTCTCATTTAACCCTCGCTTCACTCTGTGGAGTGGATGTTAAGCCCACTTTACAGAAGGGGAGACTGATGCTCAGGGAGGTTGAGGAACTGGCCCTAGACTGGAACCCATAACTGCCTGAGTCCTAATCCCACCCCTCTTCTGCTGTAACACGCTGCCTCTGGGACCATCTCTGGATACCCTGCTGGGGGCCAACACAGGGAGCGTAGGGGAGGGGAGAGAGAGAAAGCAAAAGGAGCCTGGCAGGCTAGGAAGCCACCAGGTCAGGGCCATTGTCTCCACCTCCTGTCGGCATAGCCAGCCTTTTCTCAGCATCCTGAACAAACCACCACCCACTTAACATTCTGCTCAGTTTTCACTCTTTCCGACTCTAAAAGTTTATCAACACATGCTGTAATGTAATCAGCTCTTGGGAAAATACACACTAGGTAACAGATGCTGACAAGAGTGTCAAACAGATGTCCCCTCCCTGTCCCTCCCTCCCTCCCAGCCAGAGCCGGCACACCCAGGACGCTGGGGAGCACCTCTTGCCACTCCACCCTTCCAGCCCCAGCAGGGGAGGCCCTCCTTCCTCAGTAGCCCAACAGTGTGCGGGGCACAGTGCTGGGGGCTCACACATCTCACCTCAACCTCATGGCAACACTGTAAGTCTATTCTTAGGATGCCCATTTTGCAGATGCAGAAACTAAGGCACACAGTGATGATGAAACCAAAGTGAAGCAACAGCACCATCAGAAGCAAAAGAAGGGATGATCACTCTGCCTGTTCCTTCACCAGGAGGCCACCTCCCCTGTGGAACACAGGTCTTGGAAGAAAGCTGTCTCATCACTTTTAAAGTTGTTGGATCTGAGGCCTCAGGGCCTGGCTTCTGTGGACTTGACAGGCTGGCAGCCTGTTCCCCATTTCCACCCCAACCAGGTTGGGGACAGAATGGGTCCTGAAGGCTCAGGACCGAGCAAAATAGGGAGGCTTCAGATGCAGTGCGAGAGGAGAGACGGGTCTGGGGAAGGGGGAGGCGCCTTCTTTGTCCTTTTCTCTCCCCTTCTTCTACTACCAGAGCTGAAGGACCCAGAGGCCAGCCCAGACAGAGGGGAGAAGAAGGGCACAGAGATGGGGAGAGCCCTGATGGGACAGGACCCCCCCCCCCAACTCAGGACCTCTGGACCCTCTGGGATCAGCTGTCTGAGACTGGGCAATCCTAAAGGAAATCCGTATTTGCTTTTCCCTCCAACGCAGTCAATTGCTCCTTTCATCTGACAGGAGTTGTAAATGAGGCTTTATGGGATTTCTAATGATGGTGGTTTCCCTTTATCAGCCTCCAATTCCCACTTCTCAGCCCAGTTGACTCCGGGAAACGTTTTGACCAGGAGTCCAGAATCTAGCACCAGGCCCCCACCCTGGTTCCTGCTTTCCATAGCGACAGCTAGCAGTTGTCAAACAGGCATCGGAGGCCAGGAGAAGCTCACGACGGAGAAGTCAGATCTGGGTTCCAGGCCGCCTCCCAGATGGTGTATTTAACCTCTCTGGCTTTTGCTTCTTCAACCATAAACCTGGGGTAATAATGCCTGCTCCACCCACCTACCTCACTGGGCTGCTGTGAGGATCAAATGAGATTACAGGCCTGAAAAGCCTTTGAAAAATATAAAGCAATCACCCAGCCTGGTTTTGCTATTATTATTATTGCTGTTGTGATTGTATGTAGGTGCAACTGGGAAAGCCGATTATGGCAATCTGTGTGTCTCTGAGAGTGAGCTTGTTTGTGGGCACGGGGGTATATGTACCAGATTTGTGGAAGGACGGAGTTCTTGTGTCGGCACCTGCCTTTAAAGGCGCATACAGGCAATGTATGTGGCTATGGGTATATTGGTTCATGGGCACACATTCAAGTGTCTTAGTATAATATCATACTAAAATATAGCAATATAATAATCCTATATGCCAGGCATTTTGCTCAACACTTGATATGGAGGTTGGGCCAGTGTAGGTATACAGGCATCTATGGGAGGCTAGATGTGGAGCATTTGTACCATCTGTGTGTCAATGTTGGGCAAATGTAACGTGATGTGTGCCTATTCATCTCATGCACATAGCAGGGAATCTCTCCATGTGCTCACCTGAGTTTCAGTGAATCTGAGTGTGTGCACGCAAGCATGTGTGTGCACGTACATGCCCGTGGGCACACACCCACCTCCCTGTACCTGGGTCGATGGTGTAATTGTTCATTATTTATCAGCTGCCTGGGCTGTGGGAGCCCCTGGCACGCCCTGAGCTCATTGCCAAGCAGCCATCAGGCCCACACACCCATTGTGGTGACAGCAGCGTGCCTGGGAGGGGAGGTGCCACTCTACCCTCTGGAGCCCCAGTCTGTGCCAGGCAGCAGGGCCCCTGCCAGGGGAAGGTACAGACTGACTACTCCACGCTTGAAGCCGCAGGAGTGCTCAGCAGATGGGCCGGGCTCGGGGGCCTTGGGAGCAGAAAAGACAGCTGGCACCTTCAGGTCCAGAGGACGTGGCTTGTAACAGGCCCAACCCAGTGCCTGGCCCAGGAACACCATCTTAGCCTAATAGGGGCTGGGGCTGCCCGGTGGCCAGGTGTGAAACATCCTTGATCTCTCTGCCACACCACCACGGCTCCTCACTGCCCTCAGGATTAAGTCCAAACTCCAGTGTACAAGGCCCACACAACCTGGGCATGCACGTCCCAGGCCCCCCGCTTCCCGCTCCTCTTGCACAGCACCCACCAGACTGAACTCTCAGTCCTTTGATGCACCCAGCCCCCTGGGCCTTCTCACTGCCTTTCCTTCTGCCTGATTTCTCCATGCGACATCCCCGGCTAGCCAGTTCTCACCCCTCGGGGATCAGCTCACCTCTGCAGGAAAGCTTCCCTGACCCTAGATTAGGGAGGGGTCCCCACTCACCTGACATGCCCATAGGCCCCTTGATTTCCTTATCATCCCACTTCCTAATAGAACCTTTCTTCCTCCTTAGACTTTGGCCCCAGCCACAAAGGGAGCACGTCTCAGTAGTACATGGCTTTATTCCAATGCCTAGCATGGTACCAGGTCATAGGTGGTGCATAAATATTTGTTGAATGAATTATTTTTAAAAGCCTGTTGAGAGAGAGTGGCTGTCTCAAGCTCTCCATGTATCTACATCACAGTGTGCTTTGAACAGGCTCTTGGGTTCTCAGATCTCAAGGCTGGGGAGAACCACCCCTTTCCCCACCCCGTCCCCCCATGCTACCCCACCCATCATCATCATCATCCCAACAGGGCTGAAGATGGTAGAGTTTACAAAGTGCTTTTACAAAGGTCTTGGAAGTCATCAGCACCCCTTTACAAATGAGGAAACTGAGGCACAGAGAGGTTAAAGTGTCTCGTTCATAGTGGGCCAGCTCACTGCTTTGCCCAGAACTTTCCTAGTTTTAACACTGAAAGTTCCATGTCCCGGGAACCCCCTCAGCCCCAGGCAAAATGGGACCGTTGACCACCCTTCCTGTCCAGGATGCAAACCTAGGACTCCTGACTCCAAATCACGTGTCCGCTCCCTGCCCAACTGCCTCCTGAGGGTTCTCAAAATTCAGTGACCCACCCTTTGGATGGCCTCCCCAGACCACTTGGCACTGCCCTGGAGCAACTGTCTCCAGAAGCATGCGCCAAGGAGTATAGGGCATTAATATTAACCTCAAGCAAATAGAATTCAGAGAGAGGCTCATTTCTGGATGGAAAGCACTTTACATAATATAGAAGAAAACTAAGTCTACTATTAAAATAACTTCATAATGATATTAAAGCAAACTTTTAAAATAAAAAAAAAACTTCACTCACAAAACATTTTCATTTCTCCATGTTGCCTTTGCATTTTTCTCTTTCTAAGTGCGGATTTTTTACAGAACCTCAATGAAGTGTAAGTATCATGCTTGTTCTCTTTCTCACTTCGCATTACAGAACTCTCGCTTAGATTTGCCTCATTCTGGATCCTCCATGTCACTAACACCCATTAGCTTAGATCACAGGGAGTTTGGGCTCAGGGCTGCCTCCTTCCTGAAAGACCCCTTTCTCAGCAGGGATTGCTAACTCAGGGCCCCAGCTGGGCTCCTGCGGGTTGCCATGTAAACACCTTCCTTGGGCATGTGTGCTGTTTGCAGGGCAGAGGGACACAGCTTTCATCAGATCCTGAAAAGATCAGCGCCCTGGAGAAGGACACGCAGCCTCACGTCCACTCCCAGGGCAAGCGTCCACCATGCACTTTCTCTGCAGGGCTGGGCTGACCCAGGAACTCTGTTCCTCCCTTACAATAAATTCCATTTCTTGGCTTCCATATGGCTCTCAAAAAAAATCTGTTTCCTCTCTATGACCCTGATAATTATCCTGACCACAACGCCCCCCTCCAGCCTGAATCTAAAGGCAACATCGAAGGGGAGAGAGTGTGGGTGGGAGGTTGAGTGTCTTCTTTCTTTCTCTAAGTCTTTTTCCCTTTCACTTCTTTCTTCATTGGGTATGCTCCAGGCTGGAATTTGACCCATCCTCTTCCCGTCTCTTGGTCTAAGCTCCCTGGTCCATGGGTATCCTCACTGAAACCCTCTTCTTAGTACCACTGTTGAATTTTAAGTATTCCCACCCCAAATGAGGAATGCTCCCGCCCGTCACATCCAGAATTCCCTAGGGTTTTGGATGTGGTGATTCACAGGAACGTGTTGAGTGTCTTCCAACCAGAGGCAGGGTGTAGACTGATTTACCTTCTGGAATCCCTTCTCTCTGGAGAATTGGGTGGTTCAAGAGGGAACTGGGGCCTTTCAATCATTGCTCAGAGCTCCAGCCCTCAGAGCCACAGAGATCCCTAGGAAACTATGGCCCACAAGGGAGAGGCTAGCTGCCTATTAGCCACTGAGGTACCACTTTGACATAGTAGATCCTCGGACGTGGGGGGCAG
The DNA here is from genome assembly GCF_949987535.1 of Balaenoptera acutorostrata. Taxonomy (NCBI): domain Eukaryota; kingdom Metazoa; phylum Chordata; class Mammalia; order Artiodactyla; family Balaenopteridae; genus Balaenoptera; species Balaenoptera acutorostrata. Next base: position 99,681,308 of record NC_080072.1, on the reverse strand, counting down.
CTGCGTTCCACTGATCTGTCATCTTCAAGATCAATGGCAGCCGTGGCAATAGGGAGGCTCTGCAGGGATCTCTGTAAGAATAACAATAATTAAACGTTCCTAAGCACCGTGGGATACGGGATACGGAGGCACCATCATAATCACCACAGCTACCAGGGTGATGACAACAGTAATTAGATGCTGTGGTTTCCCGACTACCCCCCGGGAGCGCTGCCTGGGGTGAGGCTGGCCTGTCAGGTTAATGAAGGGGGGACCAATGCCAGCCAGTCCTCTCTGGGGCTGGCTAGGGCTTTGGCCACACTTCCTCCATGAGATTTCTCCTCCTCCTCCTCCTCTTCTCTCGCCTTGCCCTCAGCCTCCACTGACCCCAGACTGGGGACTGGGGACACAGGAGAGGGTGACTCCCATTCAGCATATCACTCTAAGGTAGGTTCAAGTTCATCTCGTCCTATCAACAGATTTCAGGGGATTGGGGAATCTTGGGGACTTCTTAACAGGACTCCCCTCACATCAAAGTGAGCTTTATTAGCCAATTAGTGAATGACACAGAGGGGCCTGGGAGATGGCCAGGAGGGGAAGTCTTTATTGTATTGACTTTGGGCCTTCCCCAAGCCCAACAGCTGCCTCTCTGGAAGAGCCTGTGGAAGCCGAGGGGGGACGGTGGGGACAGTTTCCTGGGTAGGGCACCTTCCTCAGGGCTGGTCTCTGTCTAGTCACTGCCCTCAGCTGTGGAGAAGGTAAGAAAGGCGAGCCCAAGGGCCTGTCCTTTGAGCAGACTATCATTCCTGTAGTCACTGAGTCTCAGAGCCAGGAGGGAATGTGGAATTCATCTGGTATACTCTCCACGTCAGAGCAAGAATCCCATCCAGGGCATCCCTGATAAATGGACCTGGGGCTTCAGTCTGAAAAGGGACAGGGAGTTCATTCCATTGTCCGTTCCCTGAACAGTCTTCCTTAGGCTAAGTTGAAATCTACTTCCCCAACGCATATGCCCATTGGTCTTGTTTCTTCTCTGGGAAATCACACAGGCTAGGCTTGTTCCTTTTTCCATCAGGGTTTTGGGAGCTTGCTAATCACACCTCACTTCCATCTCCTTTGGCCTTCTCCTTTATGAGGTCTGAGGCCACCTTCCAGACTCTCTCTGCAGTTAACTCCAACTCCTACTTTACTGCAATGACCTTATTATTAACTTCCCTGCTTTCCACCCCCAAAACTTCCATCTTCACTGCTCTCTTGACCTTCCCTCCAGGCTCAGAGAAAAATGAGTCCTCTCCTTTCCAAGGCCAACCCCTCCTCCACCCTAGTCCCACCGGCCACGCTTCCTCCAGGGCCTGACCCATGAAGTACACCCTCTTTCACTTCTTACACTTGTTTTGCCAATCCTCACCGGCCACTAGCTCTCTTCCCTCTGCCTCAGGATTCTCAGGAGCTTTTGATTTCCCATCACAAAGGCGCAAATAAGCCCCTTGGTCTCTGTTGTGCTAATCCTCTTCAAGATTCTGGTCCATTTTACTCATTCTTTTCACCACCAAATTCCTCGAGAGCAGGGTGGACACCAGCTGCCTCTGCTTTTTCACCTTCCACATTCTTCCGCTTCCACTTTGATCTGGGTTCTGCCCCTGCTCTGCCCCCAACACCACCCTCTCAGAGGTCACCGGCATTTTTGCCACTGTAACCAAAGGCCTCCTCTGATTCCCACCTGCTCTCTGCAGCATCAGACACTATTGGAAAACTCCTCCTCCGTTAAATTCTCTCCTCACTTGGCTTCCATGACAACCCTCTCTCCTCACCCCCCTCCTCCCTCACTGACCAGTCCTCATCTGTCTGTCCTACCCACGTTATTGCCAGATTCATCTCCTGGAAGCCCAGCTCTGACAGCTCCCAATAAGCACTTCTCTGTTCAGAAACCTTCAATGGCTCACCATTGCCTGCAGGAAATAAAACAAAACTCATGGAGTTATAAAATGATGCAACTATAGGCAATGCATAATATACAATGTAATAATATGTCAGGGGGTTCAAACTTTTTAAGCAGCAGAGTCCATTATGAAGACTCTTTCTCAGAAGCCCCATGTTTGAAGAGCATGGAAACAGTATGTTCTTTAAACATGGTTCTTATTGAAGCAGGGAATAGGGATCCCAGGAAATTCTAGGGCTTTCAAACCACCGTTAGAAAACCACTGAAAAAATTAAATTCATCAGTCTGCGGATGAGAAAACAGGCCCAGAGAGGAGAAGTGACTGGTAGAAAGTTGCACAAGATGTGTTAGTCAATCAACACATTTTCATTAAGTGCCTACTGAGTGCCAGACACATTCTAGGTGCCAGCAATAAAGCAGAGGACAAGACAGAAGTGGTCCTGCCCTGGAGGGGCTGACAGCCCAGCAGGGAGTGAACCAAGTATTATAAACAACTACTGAAAGTGGTCACAAGTATGCGAAGGAAACTGTGGGAGTATATAGGAGGGGACTCGCCTGGTCTGAAGGGCAAAGTGGGCCACCCTGGGGAAGTGACACATGTAAACTGAGCCCTGAAGGATAGACAAGTAGCTGGTCAAAAGAAGTAGAAGAGCATTGAGGCAGACGGAACAGCTTCGGTGAAGCCTAAAGAAGCAAGTTTGGTGGCCGGAACCTCAGGAAAGCGCAGCGGCTCCTACTCAAAGCCCTGGAGCAGGCTGAGAAAGGGCTGCAGAAGCAGGCAGCCTCAATGGCCTTACTGAGAACCTGACACTGGCCTCAGAGGCTGGCTGGCCAAGGAAGGCTTCTCAGGCATTGGGACCTAATCATTTGCATTGGAAGACAATCCACTGCTAAATCAATGGGGTATTGTGTATTGGATCCTGGAACATAATGTAGACATTAGCAGAAGAAAAAGACATCTGAATGAATTCTGTAGTGGAGTTAATAGTATTAAACCAATACTTATTTCTTAGGTTTAAGAAAGGTACCATGGTCATGTAAAACAATATTAGGGGAAGCTGGATGAAGGACACATGAAAACTCTGTACCATTTTTACATCTCTTCTGTAAGCCCAAAACTATTTCAAAATAAAAAGTTTTAAAAATACATATATCCCTCTGGCACCGTGGCAGAGAGGAGCAAAACTGGATGCAGGGAGAGAGATTACAGTAATAACGATGACTAACACTTAAACCGTTCTTCCTGTACACCAGGCATTGTTTCAATTACTTAATGTGTTTAACTCATTTAATCCTTGCAAGTCCATGAGTAAGTACTTTATTCCACCTCATTTTACACATGAGGAAGCTGAGGACAGAGAGGTTAAGTCAGCGGCCCAAGGACACACAGCTACTGAGTGACAGAATTGGAGCTTAAGGATTCAAATCTAGGCAGTCTAGCTCCAGAGTCCTGTGTGCTTGAGCATTGCATTGTACTCCCTCCCCGCAGTGTGCACTGGCTCTACTGCAAGGATATTGCAAGGATCAGGCAGAAATCATGAGTGCACAGACTAGGGTGATAACAGTAGAAATGGAGTCATGTCACTAGACTTGAGACATCTATTGGAGGCATACTCAACATTTGCTTTTGAATTGGAATACGATGGTCAAAGAAGAGGGAAGAAGCAAGAATGACTCCTGGGCTTCCTTCCGGCTTAAGAGTAGGGACCAGAACTTAGTCTCCTGATGCTTGGTCCTATGTTTCTTCCCCTCACTGAGGGAAACATTCCAGACCTTTCACAATCTAGTTGCACCTACTTGTCCCTTTCTCTTACGATCTTCAAAATGCAAAACAAGCTGGACCACCTGCTGCTCGCAAACAAGCCCCAACCTCTCCAACTTTCATGTCCTTGTACAAGTTGTTCCCTCCACTGAAATTGTCCCCTCCATCTCCTTTGGTCCAAATCTGATCAACCCTTCAAGGCCACCTCTTCCAGAAGCCTTCCCTGCTCTCCACAATGAGAAGCACTTAGTCTCTCCTCTAGACGCCAGCATTTTTTTGGCTCTCTTTGGCAGCGAACAACTTCCATCTTATAATATAGTTATTTGAGTTGGGTCTTGGCTCTTGTTCACTTTGGTGACCTCAGTACATAGCATAGTAGATGCTCAAAAAGATATTTGTTCAGTGAATCATCTGTCTGAGTAAACAAGCTCTATCTTATTTCTCTTTGTCCCTTCCTGGCTCCATTTTCTGTCTACTGCAACCCACCGCACACGCGCACCCACATGCGCACACACACACACACACAACATATACAAGCTGGCACCCATGTTGGTGCTTTGCGTGTTTCAGGGACTGGTTTAATCCGCCTCCATCTTCTCCACCCAACCCATCCCCAGGCAGCCATGCCAACACTCTCTCTGGAAGCCCATTTAATAGCAGAAGATCAAAGAAGCCTTACCAAGGATGGAGAGATGGGAGAACATAAGCGGGGAACTAGCAGGCATTGGTGCATCTGGAATTGCCCCTTCAACCTATCCAGTCCAGCTCCTACAAGTGGTCCTGTCCTGGAGGAGCTGACAGCCCAATGGTGAATGAATCAAGTATTCAGAGGCAGAGTCTGAGACCACTGCAGTGACCTCAATCCAGCCCTGATCCTTAAAGTATAGGGCCAGACTGGACTACCACAAACCAAACTGATAAGGCATTCTCCAGGTAAAACCCTCCTGGTGGCTACCTGGCATTCACTGCAGGTCTCTCCTTTCCCCGAGTCTTAGGCTCAGGCTACAGCTTAATGCCTCTCTCCTCCAGCACTTGCCTCTGTCTGATAGATAACTCACTCAGCCCCTGTGTGCCTTCCCCACAGAAGCCTTCCCTGATCCCCACCGCACCCCAGACTGAACTGGCCACTTTCTCTGAGACCCATCAAGTCATGTGTGCACATCTCCGGGACACACCACACACATTAAATGCTTGTTTATAACATCTGTTTCTGTTTGTCTTCCCCCTCTGTCCCCTAACTAGACTGAGTGCCCTTAGGGCAATGATGATGTCTCTGTATCCCCAAGCCTGGTATGGTGTTTGGTTACATTTGTTAAATGTAAAAGATGGTTGTATGAGTGTGAATGTTCATGTGAGCGCTTTAGTCTACAGGCTTCAGCAGGAAACCAAGAGACACTCCAGGGCCAGATCCCAAATAGTGGGAAAGTGGTGTCCTCCTTGCCCATCCTCTTTCTCTCCTCCTACTCCCAGGAACTAGAATTTACATTTTATCAGGAATGGGCCACTTCCCCTCTGCTCCTGCCTGCTGGGCAAAGGGCAGCAATGGGCAAAGGGAGCATTGTCTGGTCAGGCGTCCGGGAAGAACTTGTTTCTCCTTAGTGGGAAACTCTTTCTGTCTGTCTCCTCTTGAGGGAGAGGATGGGGTCCAGAGGGAAGGAACAGAGGGCAGGCGCCGGACTGCCAAGGGCCCAGAGGGCCCAGCCGCCTTGGCAGGAAGCCAACCACACCCGGATGTGGTGGGTGGTGAATGGGATGGGGCGGAGAGTCCCTGCCTTGCCGCGGACACTGGATGGGTCCCTTACGCGGGTATCCTGCAAATCGCTCAAAACAGAGGTTCCGCGAAGGGGGCAGAGCAAGATTTCTTGCTCTATTTAGAGAGGGGAGGGGGCTTCAGTTATTGGAAAAGGAACTCCTGAAAGGAGCGTGTATTAGAAAAGACCAGAAACCTCAGTGGCCCCATCTCACCCACGAATGCCCACCACCGACTTCTCTGGCAGCTTCCAGAGGATCCCCCCCCCCCCCCCGCCAACCCCATAGCTGCCTCTCCATTTAGCGTTCAGGTGATGCAGAGAAGCAGGAGCTACTGGGTTCTAGTCCGAACCCTGCCACTTTCTGCTCATGCCCCTGGGCGACCCGCCTTGCCCTTCTTTGAGCCTTTGTTTCCTCATCTGTAAAATGGGGCCAGGGTTGGAGGAGAGGGCCTGGAGAAGCCCTTTCGCCTCGGACACTGCTGGATCCTGGTTTCTCCGTACTGCACGCCCCCTCCTCCACAGCCCCGCCTCCACCCCGTCCTAACTCCACCCCCAGCGAGCGGCTTCTCCCCTGACGCCGGCCGCTAGGGGTCACTGCCTCCCTTTGTCAGCGACGGCGGAGGGCGGCTAGCCCTTCGGCCCTCTCCCCGGCGGAAGGGCGACCGAAGGGGCATCTCCCGAGCAGTGGGCCTGAGCGCGACCCCACGGCCCTTGCTGGGGATCCGCCTCTGCCTGCGCGGCGGGGCGGAGGCCGGGGCCGAGCGCGGGCCGCGCGTGGGAGCCAGGAGGGGGTTAACGCTAACCCCTCCCCCTCGGGCTGACATCACGGGGAGAGCGGCTGAGAGGCTGGAGCTCGGCGAGTGAGAGAAAGAGAGGGAGAGGAGCGAGCGCGGCTCGACTCGGCGCCCGGGCAGCTCCACATTGTTGCGGATCGCCGGGACCCGGCAGAGCGAGCAGCTGCGGCGCTGCGGGGACGCGGCGCCCCGGGTCGCTCTCCTCGCCTGGAGCCGCACCGCCCGATCGCCCGGGCCGCCGAGCCGCGCGCCCTCCGCCTGGGCCCCGAGCCCACCGCGCCGCCCGCCCGCCGCCCTCGCTCGTCCCGCCGCCCTCGGAGGACGGCCGCCCATGGACGCCTTCAAGTTGAAGCCGAGCGGGAGGGTGTGAGCGCGCCGGGGGCCGGGAGCCCGCGCCGGGCAGCCGGGCGCGCCGGGGGTGGGTCCCTCTCCCCAGCCCGGCTCTGCGTGGAAGAAGAGGGCGGGGACCGGCGCGGGGAGGAGAGCGGAGGAGGAGAAGGGGGCATGACTCGTGCAACTTGCGGCGGGCATCTGCCGAGCCTCTGAGCCGGCGGCCGCCCGGGGCCCGGATTGCGTCCGCGCCGATCCCACCCAGCCCACCCCGCCCCGGCCGACGGCTGAGGTTGACCTGGATCTTCAGAGCGCCCGCCGGCCTGCAGGGATCGCCTTCGTCTTCCGGGCTGCTTTCTGGAGCGCGAGGAGCGCTCTCCTCGCGGCCCCTCTCGCCGGACCCCCGGACCCCGATGGCTCGGATGGGGCTTGCGGGCGCCGCTGGACGCTGGTGGGGACTCGCTCTCGGCTTGACCGCCTTCTTCCTCCCAGGTAAGCGCGTTCCGCCTCTGCCTTCCCCGCCCCCCCCAATCCAGTGCCTCCCCCGGGACTGGGAGCTGGATGGCGGGCACGTCTGGGTTGTAGGGAGTGAAAGGAGCCAGAAAAGTTGGGTCACGGCTTAGGTAAGGGGGGTAACGGGTGGCACGGCGGAGAGAGAGAGGTTGAGGAACCGAACAGCCTGCCCTGCAGGGAAGCAGTAGGATGCACGTCTCTGTGTAGCAAGAAAGCACTTTCTCCGCGCAGTTTTTCACACAAAAATAATAATATGTAATAGCGTTCTATTTATTTAATAACCAGCTCTCAGCTCGGGAAGCAGTTTGGAAACACTTCATGTTACATAAATGCAAAATAATCACCGTAATCACCGTCTCGGGGTACGAGACAACAGCCCCAGAGGGAGGGCATCAGTCTCGGATCTGGTGGGCTGCAGGGCTTGGCGGATAGCAGGGGGGCTTCGTTTCTTCTACCAGCCCCTTTGCCAGATGGTTTCGGGCGCTGCCGCACCGCGTCGCCCCACCACCGACGCGGAGAGCCCGCTCCTGCGGCAGGGCTCACCTGCGGTTCCTTTACCCGGAGGGTGAGGCCCCGGCGGCGCGAGATCGCAACCTCCCCGCCTTGCGCAGGGCTGGGCTTCGCCTCGGAACTGCAATCGCAGTTTGGGGGGCTCTCCCCGCAGGAGGCACCGCGGGCTTCGTGCCAGCCAGGTAGCTGCATGACCCACTTTCCCGAGGGTGCCCCGCGTGTCCTTCCTTGAGATGCTGGCAGCCGAGGGGTTAACGCGACGCCCGACCCCGGGGGTGGCCCGCGGTGGCCCCTCTGACGGATGGGGTGGGGGCGGAGGCTGGGACTGGCCCGGGCGTTTTGTGCTGGGGAATGAACTGGAAAATGCGTTTAGGAGGCAAATCCGACCGAGTCCCCTCGCCTGGATTTAACCCTTTGTGTCCCTGGGGAAGCTGCCTGGCTCCCACGGTGGCTGGGGACACCGCGCGCCAGTCGGGGCTGGCGGGTGGGGTGGGGGAGGGGTTTGGGGGAGTTCCTCCAGCCTTCGTGAAGGAAACCTGAGTCTACCTCCCGCGCTAGCTAGATGGGGGGCTTGGGGAGGGGGCTGGGCAGGGTGGGGGCTTGGCTGGAGCACGTGGCCCCGACCTTAGGTGGCAAAATAAGGGGCCGAAGTACAGAGAGACCGGCTCCGCGTGGGGCGAGAATGTTGGGTCTCGGCTGTGCCGGCAGCTCCGCGAAGGAGGTACGTGCGATGTTAAAGACTCGGAGGGCGGTCTGTTATCTGAGGGCCAGCCAGGTTGTGTGTTTTGCGGGGCTGGCTTGCACTTCTGGAAGGGAGGAACCTGGCCGCATTCACTTTTGTACCCCGTCCGCCACCAGCTCACTGCCAGGGCTCCGAAAATGCCTCGGAGTGGCCGATGGCAGAGAAAGTGGTTTGTGAAAGCCCGCACCATGGTGCCCCCGGCCCTGCAGCCTGGGGGGCGCTGCCCTGCTAGGTGTGCGGGGTGAGGGTAAGTTCCTGGGCACACAGGTATCACTGCCCATTTCAAAGAGGCATGGTTGAGTCCCCCCGCGCAGCAGGGTTGTTCTGGTGAGAATGAGAGGTCTTTATCTTTCCCTGGACCTCCTGGGAAGCCAGCAGGAGATGCTAGAAGCTCAGGCTCTAGCACTTGTCCGACACCAGGGTTTGGGCTTCTGGGAACCCTTCAATCCCATATTGCCCACACCCAGAACCCAGCAAAAGGACAGCTTTCCTGAGGCCTGCGTGGCCCAGCATACTAGGGGTTAACCTAATCCTGGGTCAGACAAAGAGCGGGAAGGTTTGGGGAGGGGAAGTTCACTCCCCCCCATTCTCCCCTCCTTTTGTTACTCTCTTCCCCAGCTTTGTGGTGCTGTGCTTGGTAGTTCATTCCTTCTTTGGGGGACCGGAGGCCTGCCCTGCTTCCTCCCACTCAGGAAGTGGGGGCAAGGAGGTGACACTGTCACCTGGCTCAAGTGTAGACACTGCCCCCCACCAAAAACCCAGATTGAGGGGGTGGGACGCAGAGAAGGAACCACACAGCTCAGATAGGCAGTTAATGAGCCTCCTTGATTGATCGTAATTGTCATGGCTGGGTAGCGTCAGTCAGCGGGGCAGGCAGAGTTCCCCGACCCACCAACCTCCTCTACGCGGTGCCTGTGGCCCTGGTGCCTCTGTGAAGGGAGGGAGGTGGATGTGGTAGTGCCCACATGACACTTGGACAGAGGCTGGTGGGCCCAGAAGTCGCCTTCCCACACCCCGTTTACCATCACCTTCAGGCACCCTCCTGATTGCCCGCTGCTGCTTCTCTCTGGGGACTTGCCAGCCTGATGCTCCTTTCTGGGTTCTCCTAGGCTATGGCAGGGAGCGTGGAGGGTGGAGGAGAGGAGCCTGGTGGGGTGGGGGAGGGGAGCCCCCCGGGCTGTGTGTGGTGGCCCACGGACTTCAAAACACTCCAAATCCGGCTATTGATGTGTAAGCACAGAAGTATGTTTTCAACAACACAGACTCTACCAGGCAGGGTGGTGAAGCCCCACAAGCCTCTGAGATGAATCTGTTCACTCAGAGGCCGGGGCCAGTGGGGCACGGGGGCTGCATCCCAGAGGGACAGGAGGAGCCCTGGAGAGGAGGCAGAGAACCTGTCTTAGAAGCAGGTGCGCTGAGCTGGTGTCCCACCTACACCACACCCTCCCTAATTGGCTTCCCCAAACCTTTTGTCTGGAAAGAGAACACACGCCCCAGGTGTCACACACACCCTCGGAAGACCTGTCAGGCCACAGCACCCCCTTCTCTGCAGCCTATCCAGAGCTCGCCGTCATGGTGGTTTCCTTCGAAACCTGGGGTGTCAGGACTGTTGGGTTATTCTCCTCTCTCCCCATCGCTCACAGACAGTGGTGTGCTCTGGCTTGCTGGGCAGGATGTTATGGCAAAACCAATCCTGCTGCCCTGGGGTTTGCAGCGCGGGTAAGCAGGAATCCCAGTGCCCATTTCGGAGGCAGTGCTGTGGAATGTCTCAGACTCAGATTCAAGGCCGAATAGTCAAGGTTGGAAGGGAGGAGGAGATATGGCAGAGCCTGGGCCCAGCACCCTGGGCTGAGTGGTCTAGAAAGTGTCTCTGAGCCTGACTCTCTGTGTTTATGGGACAGGCCGCCCCTTGTCGCTTGATACTGGCCTCGACTCTGATATCCGTTCCCTTCTCGGCTGCTCAGCTTTGCACAATGAATCCACCTCGTTGGCCTGACCCGGGACCCAGTTGTACACTGCCAGGATGGTCTCCGGCCAGAACCCTAGTGCTGACGGCTGAGCAAGTGGGCCAGGCTGGGGAGGGTGGGGGGCAGGGGGGCAGCCCCAGTTGCTGTGCCTATGATACTGCCATTGTTTAGCAGCTGACTAATGTTCATTGTTCAGCACAAACAGAAATACCCAAGGGAGGTGTGAATATACCTTCGATTTTCCTGATTGTATCTTTCCTGGTTAACCTGGTAAATTGAACGGCTCCTACCTGCTGGGGGAGAGAGTGAGGGTGTCTGTATATTCACCTGTTTTGCTGATTTTTTTTTTTTGTTTTTAACTTTGAATGTTAGCCAGTGGGCCAGGCTAGAATGGACATTAGCCAGCTCTGGAACTTAGGCTGTAACATTTTTGACAATCTGCATATGGCCTCACCTTCAGTATAGAGTGGGTGCACACACACGTGTGCAAGACTGTGTGTGCATGTGTTGGTCATCTACAATTTACTGTGCACATGCAGACCCACGGGGGCTAGGACCAGGAGGTGTGTGCACTGGGATCTGTGGGTCACCATGGTGCAGGGGCCATAAATATACATCAAATGTATATTCACATGCAATTGATTTCTTATGGCTTTCCAACTAGGATTTTGTGAGTGGCTGTGAGCCTTGGTAACACCTGTGTTTATGTCAGAGTGTCAGTGAGGGTGACTTTGGAGGAGACCTAGGATTTGCCCTTAGCCAGCTCCTTCCAAGATGAGCTGCCATATCCTTTGGGGCTGGGAAGCCTGGACACTGCCTTATTTTTCTGCTCTGCCCTTGGCCTTAGACTGGGCCTCTGCATCCTCACAGGGAGATGCTCACCTGGAGAGACTTTCCGCTGCTTCTCAGGATTCCTGAACGGCTGGGAGGGGCCTCAAGAAATAGAGTTTCAGCTACTATTTTGGCATCTTTGCTTCCTGCATGAATACTTGGCAGAAAGGATCAGCTGGAGAAAGGTGATGTACTCTGGGCATTTAAAAAGGAGCTCTGAGTCGTGGGCTGTGAAAAGCCCTGCTGAACCATATGTGTGCCCAGGTTGGCAACATACATGTACCTGGAAGCATCCCAGTTCATTCAGCAGAAAGCAGGAGCCCCCTTGTTGAAAAGACAAGTGGGGATGAGGGGCAAGGAGTGGAGAAGAGGGCAGTCCTGGGATCCCAGGACCCGGTGCCCGAGTCCAGCTGGCAAATGTTTCTGCCCCATGATGCCCACCCCTCTCCATAGAGACCAGGTCTGCAGAGCCAGCAGCAGATGTGCTGGCTGGGGCAGGAGGTAACTTAAGATCTGAGCAGGGATCACCTTGCACAGGGAAAGCCCTGAGCTGGAGATAACACCCCTTAGTCCGGTTAACCCTTTAAGCTCTGGATTCTCTTGCGCTGTTTGGAACTGGGAAATGGGGAGAGGGAAAAGATAGGAGAAAACACATCAAACCTAATATCTGAACACTGACAAGGAGAGATGAACTCAGTGCAACAGGAGGGACCCAAGAAGGACACAAAGAAAGTCTTCCTGACAGCAGACTGTAGGCTCTTCAGGGCAATGGATAATCCCAAGGTTTATTCTGGGGTAGGGGAGGGGCAATGCTTATATATTCTCAGGGACTCATGGGATCTGTGCCTTTCACAGTCTTCTGGGGCAGAGTAGCAGTGGTCCCAGGCCCCAGTCAAGAGGGAGCAGCAGATAGCTCAGTTCCTCTTCCCACAACCTGGAGATCACCCCATCTTGGCCACCCAGCAGAGTGAGAGAGCAAAGCAAGGCCAGCTGGACTGGATTTGAATCCCATCTCTACCATTTGCCAGCTGAGTGGACTTGGTTAAGTTGCTTTGTAGGCCTCGGTTTTCCCATCTGTAAAATGGGTTTCTGCTAATACAGCTTTCAAAGGAGGTTTGTGAAGATTAGATTGACAGTAATGTATGAAAAGCACTTAGTGCATTGCCAGGCATGTGATAAATGTGCAGTAGTGGTAGCTGCTCTTATTCCCTACACCTTTCCTCTGAGTGGTCCTGGCCCCCACTGTGTCTGCCACCTGGGCAGTGCCAATTTCACAATCCCTTGAGAAAGAACCACACAGCTGCCTGCCCACTGCTGACCTCTCATCCCCACCTGGAAATGATGGCAAAGGCTGCAGCAGCCCTGGGGGACTCAGGTGGCCTGGTTGGCTGCAGGCACCTACCTGAACCCAGCCCTGGTAGTCATGTATGGCACGAGCAGCAGGTGCTGTGCACCTTTGCTCTGCAGCCTGTCACCGAGGGCTCTCCCCCCCACCTGCCTCACTCCCTGGCTGGGGCCCAGCTGGGCACCGTGGCCCATCTGGAGTGCTGGCTGGGGCAGCAGCCTGAGGCTGGCATGGAGGGCCTGGGATTCGGCCCCTGCAAACTTCCACACTTGGGAGAAAGGTGGGCCACAGGACCCTTTCCCAGCAGTACACGATACCGGCTCTTCAGGCGAGATGGTACAGTCAGGGAGGTAGAGAATCTGTCCTGGGGTCACACCCTTCTCACTGGCAGAAAGTCCTTTTGGTTTCTCCAGCTGAAGGTTCAGTCCTTTCACCAATAATAATAAAGATGTTTGTGACAGTCTTTTCAGTTCATAGTTTCAGTTGATCCTCTCAGTGACCCCATGTGAAGGGTATCAGTAGTTCTCCCATTTTACAGATGAGAAAAGTGAGATGTAGGTTTAGTACCTTGCTGACCATCTCATGCCAGTGTAGCCAAGTTAGATTTCAGGTCTTCTGACTCCAAATTCAGTAGATGAGGAAGATGAGATGGGCTGGGCTGGACAGATGCGGAAGAGGCTGAGCCAGGCCACGAGAGAATGTGTCCGGTGAGGTGGTCATTCACTTTGCCAGCAACTGCCAGCTTACACTCTGCCCCAAAACAAGCAGAGCATGGCGGCTCCCTGAAGAAGCGAGGGATAAGTTAAGGATATAGGTTGGAGGGTGGCCCAGCTGGAGCTGACCACAGAGCCCAGGTTGGCACAGAGCACAAGATGCCCAACAACAGAACAGCTTGGGGAGGAGCGTGTCAAGGGGAGCATGTCCTTTCAGATGCTAGAGCACCACTCCCGGGGATCTGACCTGAGACGTGGGCTTGGCCCCTGAGGTGTGAGCACAGAGCCTCAGGGCACAGGCAGGCACACAGCCAGCGTGTGGGCCTGGCCCGGGGCAGAACGGTGCTCAGACAGCATTGTGGACTTGACTGGAACAGTGGAGAGGGGGAGGGGGGGTGTGGGATTTGGTAGGCAGAGTCGATTCCCTCTCCTGGGCTATCCCCCACCCCTCTCTGGTCCACGCAGACCCCAATTTCATTCCCAGTTTATGAGGAGTCTCATTACCAAGCCACAGACAATAAAACCCGCCTGGCCACTCTGGCCCGGATCTCATTAGAGGACATTAGTTCCGCTGGCTTGGTGGCTCCACTGGGACACAGCTGCAGGTGTGGCCCAGGCAGCAAAACAGGCCAATGGCCATGGGCACAAGCATGTCCCATTGGGAGTCCGAGTTTGATCTGTGGGCCTAAGCAGGGTCCTCCTTCCCCACCCGCACCCGCCCATTCCTGGAATGCATGTTCCCCAAAGCTGGAAACATGGAGTCCCTCCTGCCCACTTGGACCCTCAGTTCTGCTCCCCACCTTAAGGAGACAAGGACACAGCTCCCTCCAGGGCTACGCATAGGAGTCTGCCTTCTCTGAGAAGTTCAGCAGATCATTGTCATTCCATAGAAGAGGGCACAGGGGATAGCACGCCCACCCCACCCCCACCCCCACAGATCTGAGAGACACATCCTAGCAGCACAGGTGGAGTCTGGAGCCTTCCACGTGGCCTTGGCCTGAATCTTAGCCCAACTTTCTGTCCAAAAGGTGGGGGTAGAGACCTGGGGACCCCATGTGAGAAGCATTTTTCATTCCCTATAGATGCAGTTTCACCAGCTGGCAGCCTCCGCAGGGGCTTCCTGGCCCCTCCCCTCTCCCCAACGTGGAGTGACTTGCCCACAGTCGCTGTGATGGAGCCCTGGTTCCATCTTGGGGTTCTTCCCACCAAAGATGGGATTATTTCTTTCTCAGCAGATTCTGGTGTCTGTTGACAGCCAGCCCCTCTGTCCGTGCCCTCCCCCTCTGCTTTATCTCTCTTCCCCCGCAGACCAGCCAGTCACCACAATACCACCAGGGCTCAGTGGATGTAGCCATGAAAAACAAGACGAGGGCAAAGAAAACCTTGCCCCTTCTTGGAGCCTCAGTCTTGTAGAGGAAAGAGGGTGCCAGGCCGGAGTAATTGGTTCTTAGCGCACACGGGGGTCACACAGGCCAGCCCACACTTCAGCACGTGAGCGCCCGCCAAATCAGTCAGCGGAGGTGGGAGCGCCAAGCTGTTTGGGAAGACATCGGCAAGTCAGCCCTGCTCTGGAGAAACGGGGGCTGGAGATCTATGCCAGCCCCTGATGCTCCCCTGTAAGGCCCTGCAGCTTGTCTGGAATTCGAGCCCCAAGTGGGATTGGTGGGCTGACCCCATGGGCTCCATTCCCTGACCCCTGAGCAGCACCCCAGGTATCCCCTCCGTCACTCCTGGTCTCTCCTGGGCAAATGCTGTCAGCTGCTGGGACAAAGGAAGTAGACGAGGTGCCTCAGAGCAGAGCCAGCCTTGCTGCCACTTGACCCACTTGACGTGGATCCCACTGCAGGAGGGGCTGGTAGCTGCGTCCTCATTCAGGGACTCCTGCAGCAGCCCCTGGCTCACCTCCGTCCCCAACTCCTGGCTCTCTGGCTCCAAACTGCCTACACTGCTTCTTGGATGAATATACCTAAAGCGTGCCTGAGAAGGATACTCACAAGCCCGGAAGCATTTGATGGCTGCCCCCTCCCTGGCTCAGCTCCCACCACCCCTCCCTGCATGGCTGGCTCAGCCAGCCACACTCCCCATGCTTTCCCACCTCAGTGCCTTTGCACGTGCTATTCCCCCCAAATCGCCCTTATTTCCCATATCCAAAAACTGAGGTCGAGAGCTACTTTTATCATGAAGCCCCCAGCTGGAGATAACCTCTCTCGCTCAAAGCCCCCACCCCCCGTCCCCAGCACCTCATCCATGCCACCCATGGCAATAACCACTCTGCATCTTGCTATAGTTATTTGGGCCTGGGATTTATCTTCATAAGGCTGAGAGCTCCAAAAGGACAGGGCTCATTGTTGACAGAGCTTGGAATCCCTAGGGCCTTGCACAGGGTTGGCCACACCATGGGCTGACAGCACTGTAGTAGGTGGATACATCATTGCATAGTACATGCTAAGTGGATACGTCGTTGCTTGTTTGGACAGTATGATGATAACAATAACAGCGAACTGTTATCAAGAGTCTTTAGACACTCAGACACTGTTGTAAACATCTCAGGTGTAATCACTTATTCGGTCTTCATAACAATACCTCCTTCTTGTGGAGGATCCTTCCCCCCGTCTTTAACATATGAACAAAGGAGACCTGAGCAGAGGCTAGGTAACTTGCCTCTGGTCACATAGCTAGTAAGTGGCAGAGGCAGGATTCAGATCCAGGAAATCAGGTCCAGTGTCCATGATCCTACGATTTGGCTAAGCTACCTCTCTTCTGGGTGATGGAAGAAGACAGCTTACTAAGCCTGGAGTAACACAGGACCTTGCCTCAAGAATGCCCATCCCCCCTGCATAGCATCTTATAGCCTACCCTCCTGCCCCCTTTGATGGTGCAGGAATGACCTGGGGCCTCCCTGGAGCATTGGGGAGTTATTAGTGCTTATCATCAGGGAGTTTCGGCGGTTGTTACTACTTATCCTTTGGATACATTACAAGTACTAAAAGTACAGTTGTTACATTCCTGGTATATCCTGCCACCATCACCGTTGTGTCTTGGGAGTATTAATGTGCCTGTGCTGGAGGGAAATGTCTTGACATTATTGCTGTTTCATCCCCTGAGCCTTTGAGCATCACTGATGCCGTTTGGGGGCCTCCCACCATGTTTCACTGTGAGACTAGAGGCAGGTGTAATAGCTCCTCTCAGAGAATCTGCCTGGAACTGCCCCCAGCAGGTGTTCCCAGGCTGGCCCCAGATCCTGGGTGGGTCCACAGCTCAGCAAACTGCTCCTATGCCAGGGCCTGTCCTAAGCTTCTGGAAGGTTCCCGTCCCTCTTGCCCTCACCCAGAGATCCCAAAAGATGGCAAGGGAGGTGGCCCCTACCTGGGGAGAGGGGCAGGGAGAGGATTTAGGGTGTTCACCTGTGCCGGCTGCTTTGATCTCCTGGGATGAAAGGGCCTGGTGCTTCCTGTACCACAGGCAGGTTCAAGACAGGGAGCCAGAGGCATTGGCCGCCTTGCAGCTGAGGTATGAAACTGTCCCAAGAAGGAGGATCGTGGGAGCAGAAAAATCAAAACCCTTTCCCAGTGTTGTGGTCAAGGACCAGGAGTGGACTCCAGATGGTCCACGTGTGGATTGTCCTCTCGAGGGTCACCTGGGGCCAGTGCTCCTCTGGCACACACTGACCCTGCAGATTACCACGTGCGCTCAGGCCTCACAAACTCCCTTGCTTAATTAGGAAGGTAATTCAGCTGCAAAACAGTCATCTGATATGTTTCGACGCCAAAGAGAAATTCCTCCTAGACCCTCTGCTGTTCTAGATTATCCATGCTCCGTTAGTTTGAATTACGGTGCAACTTCTGTGGCCCAGACACAGGCCAGAGCTATGCGATCGGTTCCTGGAGCTGGAATCCGCCCGGCACCCGGGAAGTACTTGGAAGCAATAGGAGGAAGGAGGGCTTAAGACCCATCTGACCTCCATGCAAACCTAAGGATTGCCTTGTCAGCACAAAGGAGCCAGCTCTGCCCAGAGCCTGCCTGCCCCAGGGCCTGCGATACCCACAGGTGCTTTTGAGTCGAGCCACTTTCTTGCCCCTCTCGTGTGCCCTCTGGGCCAGGCCTCCTTTGAGGGTTTTAAGTCAGTGGCAGAAGCTTCTACAGCGGCCCCTGGGTAAAAATTGGAGCAGAGGCAGGGACAGGCTTCTCCGTGAGTGTGAGTAAGATCGGAGCAGAGCAGCCACACTGCACTGGATTATTTTCTTATGATTGCCCACCTCCCCCATCCCCAAACCATCCTGATCTCATTGGCCTAGATTGCTGCATCTCTCAGAATGATGGATGGGCTGCCTCCCCCTTCCCAGGCAGGGTGGCCGGCCCTGCTACCGAGACACCTCCTCCCCAGCCCCTTCCCAGATTTATTCCCTGTGTTTACGGTGCCCAGAGAGTAATCAGTGTCCTGGGCCGGCTGCGCAGTCTGATTATCTCCGCTCGGTTGATGGATGAGCCTTTGGGGAACTTAGATGACAACCCCCTGCCCCTGCTCCCCTGTGACCACCCCTGCCTGGGCCTCAGCACCCTTCCCAACCTTCGACGCCTCCCAGGAGTCAGATAATGGGCCTCTGGGCTGGAACCGAAGGAGGGGGTAGTCGTGGAGGAGGAGAGGTGACAGTCTTTGGCCCCCACCTCTCAGCACTGCTGTGGGATAACTGGAAAGGGTCTCTGTGGCTCCTCCTTCCCTCCAGGGAGCCTGGGACAGCGGGCAGACAGTGCCACCAGCTAGCTTCTCTGCAAGTCACCCCCCCCCCACACACACAGCCCAGCTCTGCTCAGAAGCACCCGTCCCAGGAAACAGCTCCATTATCCTCTCCCATCTCCCATCACTCCATTACTCCTACCCCCTCCGCACTTGTGTACACAGTTTGCACTGTAATGATAATTTGTGCCGGTTTATGTGTTTCTTTACAAGTGTTTTTATGTCCTCTGTGTGTGTATGAGAGAGGTTTATGGTTTGTGTGTGTATGTGTGTGCCCACGCATGAGGTCACGTGCTCTGTGTGTGTGTGTCTGCTCCTGATCAGACTCTGATTGCCATCTTCTCCCCCACGGAGGTGGGGGGCTGTCACCCAGCTCCCTGCGGGGAGGACAGAGTCTGGATCCTGGGGGGTGAGGGGAAGAGTAAGGAGAGGCAGGCAGTCAAAGACGATGGCTGTCGAGGCAGGGTCTGCACTGTCCCCCAGCCACCAGTTAGAGAATGCAGAAGGTCAATCTTAGATAACTGTTTTGTCTATAGGATCACAAACAACTGGTTTGACTATTTTTTTCCCAGCAAATTGACTGAACCCACTGGTTGTTTTGGAGCCAAGCAGTCTCTGCCTTTTATTACTTACATGTGGCCGTGTATATATCTATGTCTTGTCTTCTCCAGACGTGAGTTCCCATCACTGGAAAATGGGGATGTGATACCGGGAGGTTTAGAAGTGGTAAAGAATGCATGTGGCCATGTGGTGTGATTAGCACGGTGCCTGGTACAGAGCGAGTCTTCACACCACTTGGCTGTTATTAGCTACTGCCCGCCTAGGGACCCTGGGTCTAGAGGAAGGTCACTTCCCAGGGCCTGGGAAGCCAGGCCCAGGAGCCCTCCCGGCAGTTCATGACCCGCTGGGTGGGGTGTCCCTCAGCAGGGCTCCTGTGACCTCTCCATGGTGATCAACTCAGGAAGAGTCAGGCGCTCAGGCCCCTGGGCTCCTGGAAAACCACCCCCTTCCTAGATGGTCACCTGGAAAGGTGCCTGGTGACCCTTGGAGCCATTCTGTGCTCCCTTCTTAAAGGGTAGTCAGAAGCAAGAGTTACACGCCCTCGACCAAGGTACCCCAGGTGCAGGAGTCCGGCCGCCCCCAGAGCCCGATGCCAGCACTTATGGGACTCCCACTGCCCTGGGTGTGTGGTGGGAGAGGGGTGGCAGGCCCATTCCTGCACCCACTCAACCCCGTGTGCACTGATGCCTCCAGTACAGCATGGGACAGCACCAGCCCTCTGACCTCACACGCAGCAGGTGACACCTCAGAGTGCCACCTCTGCATGCCTGTAAGACAGTGGCCTGGCTGGGAGATGGAGAGGAGGAGCTGGGGCCTCATGAGGTATTTACCTAAGCCCGTCACTCTCCCTAAACCCTCCCTGCTGGGACATGAAGGGGCGGGGGCGACTAGGCAGGGGCTGCGTGCTCCTTCATCCTTAAAGGCGGGTTATACATCTGAGCCCACCTGGCCCCTCCCAGCCCCAGGTCTGGGAAGAGCCTCCCAGCTGGGCCCGCAGCTGAGGGTGCCTCCTGCCCTGCAGGTGAAGGTGGGGAGGACCAGAAGAGTAAGTCACAGAACCCTAGAGTCTCAGGGTTGGAAGGGGAGTCAAATAATGTAACACCCATTCACTTCTTAAAACCCCCCAACCACATCCCTACCTGTTGGTTGACCATCCAGCTTCAGCATGAATACCTGCAGTGATGGGGAACTCACCACCCTACATGGAAGCCCATACAGCTCTGACTGCCCCAAATTCTTCCTTTTACTGAGCTGAAGCCTGTATCCCTGAAGCTCCCACCTCTTAGTCCTGTTTCTGCCCCCTTGGAATCCTGTAGGACACATCTGATTCTGCACATGGGGGTCCTTCAGGTATTTAAAGATGGCCTCTGGCACCCGGAGTCTTCTCTCCCATGAGCTCAGCCAGCCAAGTCTGACACCCCCTCCGTCTCAGATGCTTTCCTGGGAACCAAGTTGTCTAGATCCCCGGTAACAGGTGTGATGCTCCAAACGCCGGCTGACTGGCCCAGGGATTTCAGCCTAGCCGTCCCCAGCTGCAACCACTGTCCCAGGGGCCAGGAGGAGGGAGTGGGTTAGCTGCCTTCACTCTTCCCCACCTCCACCTCACCCCTTCCCAACCCCTGTTTTCCTTTGGATTAACAATAAATTGCAGTGAAAGATCCGTTTATCTCCAGTGGGAATTAAGGAATTAAGCTGGTGAGGGGCCTGAGAGAGGGAGCATATTGCAGAGATTCAGGGTATAAAGAGGACAGTTGGGGGGGGGGACCCTCTGCCTGCAGTCACCTCACTGTGAGGCGGTGAGGGCAGCCCCCTAATTCTCCCAGCAGCCTGTGCCCTAATTGGCACGGGTGGGGACCGGTTGGAATGGGTGTGGTCACCGGTGGGAGGCGGTGCCCACAGGGATGCCTCCGGTGGGGTGGTCTCCTGGCAGCCTCTCCTGTCGCCCGTTGGTGCCTCATGCCATGGTGCAGCGGCTCTGTGGCATGTCACGGCGCTGGGAGAGCGAGCCACGGCATGTGGCGGGGTGAGGCACCTCACCATCTGACCTTGTGATACACAGACTGTGATACAGATTCTGCAGCCGCAAGTCCGTCCCCCCACCCCCCACCGCTGCAGGCAGTTCATCAGTACCGTCCAGGCACTAAAAGCGCGTCCCCTCCCCGCCCCAGAAGACCCTTGCGGGCTTCTTAGCCGTGGATTCCCGTGCCCATTGGTGAGATGAGTCTTTGGCCCCTGGAGAGTCTGGGCTTCTCTTTATCCTAAGGGTAAACCAGAAGCCTCCATCCTGAACCCGAGAGGAGGTTAGCCAGGCTCCACCCCCCAACACGTGTCCACCCGCCTGAGCCCCAGCGCCCCGCCCCCAAAACCCAGGAGGCGTGGCTTGGAGCCCCTTCTTCCCTGTCCCGCAGGCTCGCTGCTCCTGGCCAACTCCCCACCCCACCCCGCCTCAGATGGTGGTCCGCTTGCCAAACCTGCCAAACCCTGAGGCTGAGCAGGGAGAGATAAGGAGCTGGGCTACCCTCGGAGGGAGGGGGCGGGGAGGTGAGAAGTGAAGAGGGGATGGGATGACTCCTCTTTTGGCCGCCTCTGGGTCACCCAGACACGCCCCCAAATAATATTTTCTATCGCTGTCATCCCTCTCTCTCCTGACACCCCACCAGGGTGGGGAGTAGGAGTCGATATTCAATAGTAGCAGCCACCCACCGGGAAGGGCGGGGGAAGATGAAGAGCGAGGCCGGGCTGGGGACAGTCTGTGGTGGGTGGGGCGGAGGTGGGGCAGCCTCCAGAGCCGGGCTGGGGAGTTCCAGAGGGGCTCGGGATTCAACACTGGTGTAGGGGTGAAGGCGCAAAGTGGGCCCTCAAGTCCAGGAGTCTAGCTGGTTAATAATTAGTAACTCTGGTTAGTAAATCATTAGTGTTTTCTCCCCAATTTCAGCTCCCCCACCTCCAACCCTGGAGATCCTTCTAGGCTCTGCCCTCCCCCTCTCCCAGCTGCTTTCTGGTCTCTAGAGCCAGCATGGTGTTTAATCTCCAAGAGTAATTAGTGACCTGCCGGCCTTCCCACAGGCTCTTTGGATGCACCTAGATATTGCCTGCTGGGAGGGCAGGCCCTTCGACCACCCCAGAGAGCATCTCAGTACTCTCTCTCCTTGGCCCCCATTGACTGACTTGGTTGGGCCCTTTCTGCTGGCCAGATGGGGTCCTGGGGTGATCCTGTGGGTAACTCTTCCCTAATCCTTTAGGTGAGGTCAGTTAGTCAACAGATGTTCTTTGAGCATCTATTAAGTGCCAGAACCATATGTCAAGAAAAAGTACTTTAAGCCATTCAAATTGACATTAAAGGCTTTATTCAACGGCGCTTGGGGGGTGGCAGGGCACGTGTCCTTGAGGTTTGGCCTTTGGGTGGCATTTTTCATCTGTAACTGCTGGAACACTTCCCATTGGCAGTTGTCCGGGTTTCCATGCCTTCTCCTGGCTCCTTGGTGCAATCCCGTCCCGGTGGCTATCAGAACAGTTCTTTCTAGAACTGTTTTTGTAAGCTGTGTGGTCAGGGGACGGGGAGATGGCAAAGGAAGGGCAGAAAAGGGAAAAGGGAAAGGAGACAAGGGCTGAAGCGAGGGCACTGGGAGCCTCTCCTGCCTGTTTCAGTCCTTGGCAAGAGCTGGGGCTGAGCCCAGTTGTGATGTACGGTCTGAAAACAGGTGTCCTCCCGCTCTGGGCTCTGGGATGGCACGCAGAGCGGGTCTAGGAAATTACTCGAGTGATTAAAGTCTGCACAGGGCTGCATTGGGCTGCCAAGGAGACACCTGGGCCCTAACCTGGGGGAGGCTTCCCGCGGGGAAGTGACCTTGATGCTGAGACCTGGAGTCTGAGTAGGAGTGGCTGGGGGAAGCGGCAGAGGAGAATGACCAGGGCAGTCTGAGGGAGGCCAGATGCAGACACACATGAAAGAAGACTAGACTCGTCTGGAATGTCTTCAGGATGGGGGAGCCGGCAGCTTGTGGCCATGGAGGGCACTGGGAAGGCCGTGTGGAGGATTTTGGCCTTCAGAGAACAATCCCCTCTATCTGCTCTGTCCAGTTTCAGCCTGACCTGCACCCCAGACCAGCTGGTCTGACTGCCAGCTGGACAGTCCCACTTCAGGCCCCGCATGCAATCCTCCTCTTCCCAGGACACAGCCCTCGCTGGACTCTCCCCATTTCTGTGCTTGGAACCCCAATTTTGCATTCAGTGGAGCTCTGACCAATTCTCCTCCATCCTCTGCATCTGATTTGTTGCCAGTTCTTATTGGTCCCATTTCTGTCAGACCCCCACCCCCGTGCCAGTCCCGACACCATCACCCTCTGAGACATCCGGGGGCCTCTCCCCATTCCTGTGTGGCCTGCACACACTGAGAGCGAGGAGAAGTTGGGGCATGGCATGCTCCTGCTCTGCCTGAAGCCCTCCTGGGCTCCCCAGTGCTGCTGTCTTAAACACAGACTCCGTGATCGAGGCCAGGGCTCTCACCCCCCAACTGGCACTGCTGACGTCCTGGGCCAAGGAATTCTGTGCATTGTAGGGTGTTTAGCACCATCCCTGGCCTCTACCAGGTGGATGCCAGTAGCATACTCCCACCACCCCCCACGTGACAGGAAAAAATGTCTTTAGACATTGCTGAACATCCCCTGGGGGCAAAGTTACCCCCAGTTGGGAACCACTGGTCTAGGCTCTTGCTGTAGCCAGAACCTACTTTTCCAAAGATATCTCCCCCTGCCTGACTTGGGCACATTCAAGTTTGCAGCCAGAGTTAACTGCTCCTGGCTCCTCCACTCCTGCCCCTGGGCCTTGGCTCCTGCTGCTGGCTGAGCCCAAAGCCCCAACATGTGAAAATACCTGTGAAATACCTGGTTCCCAAATGGCCCCTTCCCCAGTCTCCTGGTACTGTGTTGTCCGGTATTGTCTTTCTTTCCTCCCCTCACCCTAGACGCTGAGGTCTTTGCAGGAGAGATCTCAGCCTTACAATCTCTGCAGGCTCTAGCTCAGTGCCCTGTACACAGTAGGTGCCCCGTAAATGTACAGTACACCCATGGGAGCTGCTGGCTTGCCCTCCTTCTCAAGCCCAGTAAGCTCTGAGGTTTCCTTCCCCCGCGCACCTCGCTGTTTTCCTGGCACTTTGTTTAACCCCACAGCCAAGATGCGAAAACTGCTCTGCTTCCCTCTCTCCTGACACCTCCCATACTCATGTCGTGTTGTTTGTGGCAAACAAAAGCATCTTTTTGCCATTTAGTCAACATTTACTAAGTATTTACCTCCCATGCATCGACCCCTAGGGAGTAGGGGGCTCTGTAGACGCACATGTGTGAAGGTGTGTGTGGATGTGTGGTTTCCCAGGGTGTGTGTTGGTGCATTGCTAGGTGCAGGTGTTTGTGTCTGACTTAGAACTTGTGCCATCCACGCCAGGGTTTGTTGGGGGTCTGCTCCTCCACTAGCTACTCCACTGGCCAGACACCCTGGGCTTGTCCCCTCTACACGCCCTCCCTCACTTTTCATTCCTTTGCTCACGCTGTCCCCTCTGCTTGGTGGGCCCGATTTCACTGCCTGGTAAAGTCCCAGTCATCCTGCAAGGCCCTTTCTTCTCTAACTCCTCTCCCCAAGTTCATCATTTTCTCCCCAGTACCGTCATGGCACTTGTGAACATTCCTACCATAGCACATAATCACGGTATTAGTTCATGGATCCCGTGTCCTTAAGCCCGGGACGATATCACTCATGTGTGTGTATGAGTGTGTGTGTGTGTATAATCCCTACTTTCAGGCACTTGATAGATTCTTAATACATGTTTATTAAGTAAATTGAAGTAAATTGCTTATTTTCCTAAAGCATTTTCTTTGTACTGTTCTAAGAATGTGTCTCTTATGAATGACTTTGCTTAATCGTTCAGCATGTGCCCCCATGTGTTTCTGTGCCTGCAACCGTGCACATATATACACGTCTATATGTATACAGCACTATTTAACTGCACACGTGTGCTTGGTTGGACATGCATGCGTGCATGGGTCTCTGTCTCAGTGTTTCTGTAGATTTAAATGTGGGTCCCCCCCAGTGCAGCCCCTCTCCAAGCCCCTCACCTTTGAGAATTGAAGGAGTGAGGGTGAGGGGGCTGGGTGGTGAGTCCCCCCAGGCAGCTTTCTCCAGCCACCTGAGATCTTCCTCGCAGAATTTCCTTCTGACCCCAGCCCATGGTCTGTTGGAAGTGACCAGGGGCTTGCTGTCCATCCTGGGGCAGCCTAGGGTAGGCAGGTTAGGTTGGAGGGCAGAGCCTTCTGTGGCCTAGTCACATCATACCCCCTTCCCGATCCATCTCTGCCCTGTTTAATTGGAATTTGTCTAGTGGAGACCATCTGTTCCATTCCGTCCTGTTTCCATGACAACCAAGTGGCTTGAGACTGAGGTTTGTGGTGAGAGAAGTGGCCTGGGGGATGCTGGGAAAAATCAGTGATGTCCTCCCCCTCAGACCGGCTCTGCCTCACCTTTTCCTTTCTGCTCTGCCCTCATCCCCAAGCCCAGAGCCAAAATAAAGCTATTGCCTGCCAGGGCGTGAAGTCCCCCAGCATCCCCTCTCCCAGCCCAGCCCAGCCCTGCTCTCTCCCAGGCTCCTTTGGGTTTCCTATACGCGGCTCCCTCCGGCTTCCATTCATAAGCTCTTGCCACCAGCAGACTGGGGAGCTAGCCCTGTCCTTCTACCCACACCTGGGACTAGAAGGGAAATCTGGGGGCACAAAGCCCTGCAGTTTCTGCCTGCACTTTTGAGCCTCAGCCACCCCTGCCTCCAAACCACTTCCTCGCCCCATCCAGGCATCTTAAGATCTCCTTCAGCCAGGGATGACACACATGCACACTCCTCACTTTACAAGCATCAGAACTTTCAACCCACTTTGATGGTTGGTGCATTTCCCCTCCCTGGCCAGTGTCCAGGGAACCTCAGTCCCCACGGACCTTCCACATGACAGGACTTTGAGAGTGGGGTCCCTTGCTTCCCTCCCAAGGGAGTGAGTGCTCCCTCAGCCGCCTTAGAGACACTCAGGGCCCCGCACAAAGGACTCTGTCAGAGCCCCCTGTACCCAGGGCTCTCCCACCCACCCCACCCCCTGGCCCTAGTGAGCAGGGTGGCCCCAGCAAGTGCGTGGCAGATAGAAGAACTCTGAGCCTGGGGGGTGGTGGGCAGCTCTGCAGCTGGATGGTCCCTGGATTCCCGGGGGTTCAGACAGACTCAGACACACTGGGATGAGGGTGAGGCTTTTTCTCTCCTATTTCTGGACAGACAGTTCTGTTTTCATAGTGTTATTTTCTGCCCTAATTTCCCCATCTATGGCAAAGCCTCTTCCGTGCCTGCTCTATTACCAGGGGACCCACCTGTCTTCAAAAATAAGTGGTGTGGCTTGTCAGGTGACCCGTCTGTCGCTCTGGTCCCAGGCATAAGGTGCCGCCACACCTCCTGGATGTGGGGCAGGGAGCTTGCCCAGAGGTGGGGGTCCCAGAATCTCCCCAGTGCCCCCCCACCCCAGGAGAATCAGTCCGGGGCAGAGGAGGGAAGAAGACCTCAGAACGTCAATGCTCAGAGCAGCTGTGCTGAGCAGGGGACACCACATCTGGGGGCTCCGCAACCTTGCAGAAGTCTCCTAGTGGCCGGCCTGCCTCTGTCGGGGTGGGATCTAGCTCCCTGCCACCCATCCTTCTTCGTGTGCCTCTTCTTTTATTATTGAGACATAATTCACCTACCATAAAATTCACCCTCTTAAAGTGTACAATGCAGTGGGGTTTAGTATATTCACAAAGTTGTGCAGCCATCACCACTCCCTCATATAGAACATTTTCATCACCCCGAAAAGAAACCCTGTACCCATTTGCCATCATTCCCCATTATCCCACCCCCTCCAACCTCTGGCAGTCACTACCTACTTCTGTGTCTCTGGATTTGCTGGTTCTGCACAGTTCATGTAAGTGGAATCATACCCGGAGTGGCCTTTTGTGGCTGGTGTCTTTCACTGAGCATCCCATGTGCCTCTTTCCATGTCACCACCCTGATTCAACAGCACCAGTGGCTCCCAGTTGCCAGCAGGGTGAAGGGGGTGAAGTGCAGACCCTTGTCTGGTACAGAGCCCTCTTTAAACTGGTGGCCAGTTCCCTTTCGTGTCACCTCCGCACCACACAGCCAGCACGTTAGCCACAGCCAGGCTTTTAAAGACCGTCTTCCCTCTTCCTGTTCCCTCTTCTGCCTCTGAGGGACTCCCGCTTATCCTGCAAGACCCAGCTAAAAATCTCACCTCTTCTGTGCTCCTCCATCACCCTCAGAACCACTCCTCATCTGAACTCCCATGGATTTTGGTTCATACTTTAAAAAACAAACAAACAAAACACAGCACTTATCACTCAGTAATTATTTGTTTTCATGTCTGGTCCTCTGCTAGACTGAGCTTGCACAGAGAAAGAAAATGTCTTATTCTCTCTTATTCCTCTACCTTCCTACCTCTTGCCGCTTCCACCATCGCCTCTACCCAAATGAACTAGCGCTGTGCTTGGCACACAGTATGTGTTCAGTAACGCCTTACAGACTTGAAAGAGCCAGTGTCCAAAATATCCTGGAGGAGAGAGCCCAGTGCGGGAGACGGGGAGGGCAGCGTGAGGCTTAGGCCGGTGAGGTAAGCAGGAACCCAGTTGCCCAGGGAGCTTTATGACAAGGTAAGGGTTGTGGCCTTTACACCTGTGTCTGATGAAAACCTCCCCATCCTTCAAGGGTCCCTTCAGGATGAATGGACTCTCCCTGACCACCCCAGCCTGCAGGGATATCAGTGGTCCTAGTGTCCTTGCCAGATGGAAACTACTAGAAGGCAAACGATGGATTCTAAAACCCTCTCCCTCTTCACCCAGCCCCATGGGGAAGAATTGAGGGTCCTCTGTGACCCTGTCTCCTCCTATAGACATTGCCCGACTGAGTATAAAAGCGGGTTGATAATAACACGTACTTTGAGGATTTCCTTGAGGAGTGAATGAGAGGGGGCATACAAATGCTCTGAAAGGGCCGGGAGAGCACTTATTCTCACATGTGCTATCAGCACAGATTAACTGAGGGAAGGAAGTGGAGGCCTGGGGTCTCTGGCTTGAAGGAATCACCCCTTGTCTTTTCTTGTCTTTTATGTCATTTCCAAGAGATTAGAAACCCTGATGGGGCAATTCCATACTGTTTATTTGAAATAGGCTGGAAAGCAAACAGAATTGTATTTTCTTGGGAGGACGGTGATGAGGGGGACAAATTAAGCCTCCACGCCTACTCCGAGGGCTGGGGATGTGGAAAAAACAGAGTGGTGCTGGGTTGGGGGCGTCGGGAGGTCCCTCCCTCTTCACAGATACCAGCAGTTCTGGAGCAGAGGGAATCGGGTCCTTCCTGCTGCCGGCAGAGCAGTGAGGGGCTGGTGGCCAGGGTGGGGCGGGACCAAGTGAGGCCGGCAGCCTTCTCCACGGGGAGCCACTGGAGCCGCTGGCCCTCCCCACGGTGCGATCCGGTTCCCAAGGAGGGTGCCTGGCAGACCTCCTGCCCCTGCAGAAACAAAGCTGCCTAATTGCCTTTTAATCTGGGGATGTCAGTCTGATGGTGTTGGTGCTGAATTGTAAGGGGAGATAATATCTTTCCCTTTGAGTGAAAAGTTATTTGATCTCTGTGTGTCAGAGGAAGCCCTGTGCCCAGGGAAGAGGTGGGACGGAAGGAAAGGTGGAAGGAGAGAGAGGAGAGAGGGCCTGGCTCCTGGCTGAGCTGAGGCTTTATTTCTCCCCATAACAATCATAAATAAAGGGGAACAAGCATCGCGCTTGTCTTGGCTCAAGGCCATTGTTTGGTGCAGGCTTCCTCCTCACCCGTCCCCTCCCAACCTCCCTTTCAGGCCCAGGATGGGGAAGACAGATTGTCTGCAGGGGGAGGGAGTGGGCTGCCAGCTGTCTTACCTGGAGAGGTGGGAGAGGTGGGCTCCCAAGACCTGAACGCACCCCTCCCCCGCCCTGCTCTGCCTCTGGCCTTGGCTCTCCCTCCCCATCTTTGCAGAGGCTGCTGAGATGTCCCAGGTGATTACAAGAGCCTCTTGACCAGTGCCTCTGCCTCCACTCCCTACTGTGTCAGCAATCTTGTCCAAAGCTAACCTGTGTTCCCCCCCTACTCACACTCCCCAGCGGCTCCCGTCTCGCTCAGGGGAGAAGCCTGGGCCCTCCATCATCTGGCCCCTGCACCTCTCCCCTCCAGCCACAGCCACCAAACTTACCAGGCACACGCCCACCTCAGGGCCTTCGCATCTCTACTCCTTCTGCCTGCCATGCCCTTGTCCCAGGCGGCCACACGGCCGGCGGGCTCGCCTCCTCGGTCCTTTCCTCAAATGTCCTTCTCTCAGTGAGGCCTTCTCTGGTGACCCTTGGTCTGAAGTTACGCAGCCCTCGCACATACCCACACAGACACACCCACACAGTGCCCTTGAAAGTCCTGCTCGTCACACCCTGCTCCAGGAGCTCTCCCTGACCTGTGCATCCCAAGCCCTCCGACGGTGCCCCGCTTCCTGCAGGGTTTTACAGCATCTAGAGTGCTCTCGCCTCATCCTCCTAGCATCCTGTGCAGGTCAGGGTGGGCATCCCTGATTTACACTTGAGGAAGGTTCCGAGAGGTCCAGGCCTTGCTGGAGAATTCCACATGTGAGCAGCAGGCTCTTAGCCGGAGCCATGCACATTTTTTCTAGAAGCTTCTGCCGGGCTGAGTGGAAGAATGTCCGAGCCCTCCCCCAGCCTCGGGTCTGTCACTGTGGCCTGGGATGCAGGCTGTCCTGTCCTGGGAGCGGCTCACCACCTGCTGCCCCGTGTCCCAGCTCATCTAGGTCCCCTCCCACCTCCTCCCCTCACTCCCTGGCGCGCATACAGGCCCAGCTGATCTTTCAGCCCTTTTTCTGCATCTGTCCACCTGGCTGGAGAGACCCTCCTGGGAGGGGGCAGGGTGGCCTGTCTTTACCCCAGCGAGGAGAGTCAGACCCCCTCTGAGCCCTCACAACGCTTAGTACTCCAAGTTATAGATGGAGAGGTGGACACTGGGAGGGCCCGGGAGGACCCCTTCTGTGCTTGGGTCGGCTCTCTGCCTCCGGAAGCCCTTCTCTCGCAGCTCTGGGCTTTTTCCATCTCAAGAAACTCTGGGGTAGCCCCTGGAAAGATCCAGAGGGAGAAGGAAGACAGCCCTGCCCTCGGTGCACCAGCAGGAACACAATGACAACCAGGGACACCAGCTATGTGGCCTTGGGTGAGGCGCTCCTTCCACCCCAGGTCCACATCCCTGGTGCTAAGGTGGGGTGCCCAAGCCTGGAGCTGGAGGGGCTCACGGGAGCAGGTTTCTGAAGGAGCTGAACCCAGAGGGTTGGGAAGAGCGGTGACTGGTCCTGGAGAAGAGGCGTGATGCGATGGAGTAGATAATCTGGAAGGGCCGAGCACGCGTTCAATTAACCTGGCAGTGAGCTAGCTACCTTGCGTCGTACGTGATTGACCCTTTGGGGATCTCACTTGGAGCGTTGAAGTTGGAGGGAGTTACCTTAGCAATAATGCAGGGTGACAGGAATCAAATGTGGAAGTCACACAGGAAGCGGGATTGCTGACGTGGGCCAAGTGTCCTTTCGGGGAAAGAGCACCAGCCTCGGAGTTAGGAGTCCTGCTCAGCCACTTGTTGCCAAGTTACCCTGGGCACTCTCTGGCCCCAGTTTTCCCATCTGTACAGCAAGACCATTAGACTAGCTGTCCCTGTGCGGTCCCTGCTGACCCATCCTCGCTGTACAGTGACGTGCGTGGGACCAGTGACTAAACTTCACCACTTGGGGAAGTCCAAGGCACGCAGAGACCAAGAAGGGCACAGGAGAATGTGGTGCTGGGACTTCCCAGGGGCCAGCTGGTCCCTGAGCCCTGGGGATGTCCAAATGCCTTTGCTGTCAGACATCTCTCTGTCCCTTTGGCAGCCAGCGTGAAGGCCCTTCCTGACTACCTTTGGGCCTCAGAGCGGAGCCAGGCAGGACCTGGCCCCCTCTGTCTCTGCCAGGAGCGATTCTCAAGCCCGCCAGGGTCCCAGACCCTTTCCACTGGGGTGGGGGAAGCTCAGCACCTTGGCCCCTCCAGTTGTGCCAGGCCTCAGTCAATTCTCGGTGACTGATCACTAAGGCCTGCGTGCAGGCCCTGGCAGGGTGCTGGGATCTAGCCTTGAGCAGGTGGGCGCCATCTGTGTTCTCATGGAGCTTGTGGTCTAGCAGGGAACAGTGAACAGGTTACTACAGGTGTGGCAGTAGCCAAAGAGATGGCCTGGTGGGAGCACACAGCAAGGAGGCTTAACCCAGTCTGGAGGGACCTAAAGGATGAAGGGACACTGGAGAAAGGGGAGAAAGAAAAGGGAAGAGCACACGTGGGGGCCCTGCATCTGCAGAAGGCGTGGTACTCCTGGGTGCTGGTAGGCGTGATGGGCAGCAGCACCTCGAGCTAACGTTTACTGCGCCAGGCGCCGCTCTCAGTGCTTCGCTTGTAGAAATTCACTTAAGCTTCCCAACAACCTATAAGGAGTTTACTGGCATTTTCTCCATTTTTATAGATGAGGAAACAAGTACAATACAGAAAGCGTATAGTCACACAGCTAGCCAGTGGCAGAGCTGGGATTTGAACCCAGGAGCCTGATGCCAGAGCCTCTCTGCTGTACAATTCGAGAGAACTGGGATCTCCAGCAGACGCCCCTGATGAGGTAGGACCAGGACAGGAGCAAGTGGCAGGGCCAGGCCCATCCCAGGCAAAATCAAAAGGGAAGACACGCTTTCTTGCGGCACAGAGCTGGCTTGGCAGTATACAGACAGCCTCTTTCCCCAACCTGGGACTGGCCTGGATGGCATCTGGTGGTGGCCGACCCTCTCCCGGGCTCTGTATCAAAAGGCACGGGGAAATGCACTTGCTTTTCAGTGAAGGGATCAAGATGAAACAGCAGGAAGAATTTCCCAGCTGTCATGACCATACGCTATTAAAACAGGCAGCCGAGGGAGGTGGAGGCCCCTCATGGAGAAGGTCAATGTCTTGGTTGCTCAGAGCTGCAGAAGAGGGGAGTGGAGGCTGGGGAGGTATGGGACGACCCCTCGGCTCAGCTCTGAAGGTGAGATACAGTCAGACACATCGCAGGGCACTGTCCCACAGAAAGAGACATCCGCTGTCCCCAAGCTGGTGCCCCCCTTTTCCTGGGACCCTGTCTGCCCCAGCCCTGCCATCGGACTTCATTAAATTGCATTTTCCCAGAGCAGGGCAGACCAGTGACAGAATGAGTCAACGCCAGCTTGCTACAACTGTCGCCCCTGGAGCCGGCGGGCACGGAGGGAGATAATTGGGAGTGGTTTGACAGCTTAATGTCTGGGGTTGGCTTCCCAGAGCAGTGGAGGGGTGGGGCAGGGTGGACGCAGGCAGCCAGCATGGAGGAGGCAGGGTGATGGGGGCGGCGTCCATCCAGATTGACCCCACCGCCAGCACCATTCCCTCCATTTCCTTATCAGCAGCTTGTTTGGGCAGGAAAATAAACATGGGGAAGGAAATTAGATCTGGAGAATAAATGAGGCTTTCTTTATTAATTTGTCAGAACTAATTAACATCTCTACCAGATTCATCTCCTCTCCAGCTGCCCCCCTGAGCAGGAGGAAGGGAGGAGTCTGGAAGAGGCCGGATCTGGGCTTCGGGGTCCCATTCTAGGGACTGCAGGCTGAGAGGGACCCCACCAAGTTCTCTTGTCCACTTACCTGGGGTGCTGAGTCCCATTGTGGGTGACACAGCTCGGGGGTAAAGCCCCAGAAAACCCCAGCACCAGGTCTCAGCTACTTCACCTCTCTGAGCTTCTACTGAGAAACCGAGTCAGGGCCTGCCTCTCCACCAGGGGTGTTGGGAGAATGTGAAGCAGCAAGTATTGATACCTTCTGGGTGCAAACTCAGCTCTCGATGTTACTCTGGGAGATGGAACATAAGTAAAGCACTGGAAAGATCTCACAGTTCCTTCGTATTCACAAGGTCATTTTGGTTTTGACCCTAACAGTAACCTCAGGAGGTATTAAGAAACAGTCATTGGTGTTCCCATTTCACAGATGACCCAAAGGGAGCACAGAGTGGTGAAGGACCTTATGGAAAGCACACAGCAAATTGCTGTAGAGGCAAGACCAGAACTCAGCTGGGCAAGTGCTCTGCTCCCCGGCCCGGCCCATCCCCCCCAACCCCTGGGCTCTGCAGAGACCTGACTCATGGCCAGAGCCTCACCTACTACCAGATGCCTCACTTCCTGGGTTTGAGCTCAAGGTCTCCAGCCCAGGAGCCTGCCCGGGCACTCCTTCAGGCTGGCCCTTGATGTGGGCGAGAGTGGGGATTCGTCTTGCAGAGTGGGTGCCTTCCCTCACCACCCGCCCCCATCCCAGAACCGGGCCTAGCCCCGGCCATTTCGGAGAATAACCAGCTCTGAGAAACGCCTGTCCACGCCAGGCAGAGGAGAAGCCCTCAAGAACCAGCCACGCCTTGGTTGCAAAATCCAGTCTGTTCTCTTGCCTGCCGTGCGGTGGTGGCATCCTAGAGGCTCCATTCCTGCCGACCGGCTGCTCCCGGGGGGCCCTGGGAACACGTGGACGTGAGCACTGCCCAGCCGGTAGCATCGCCCTGCAGCCCGAGAGCTCGTTGCCTTCTGTGCGCGGAGCTGGTTGCGGGCTGGCCACAGAGCAGAGACTCCCTGGCTGGCCAGGCCGGGGGGAACCTGAAGGAAGCGTGGACTGTCCAGCTCCTGTATTTGAAATGAGGAAACTGAGGCCTCAAAAGAGAAACCCACGTGTTTCACTGGCTCATGGCACCACCAGGGTCAGCACCTGGGCCTCCTGACTCCCAGCCCCGGCCCTTTCATGAACTAGGTGTTAGCGCTTGGTGAATGGCATCACGACAAGATGAATGGACCCGCAGAGCCAAGAACAGGCTGAGGGCTGGTGGCAGCCGGACAGGGCAGCGTCCCTGGGGGAGGGGAGGCGGGACGTCTGCCTAGCGGGGCCAGACCACAGGGCCCAGGTCCGGGGGCAAGATCGCTGCCCCCGTGCCCTCCGGGCCTCCTGGCAGAGCTCTCAGGAGGGGCCTCACCCCTGCAGGGCACACGGCCCTGCTCCATGCCCTCAAATCATGGACCCGTAGTAGCCAGGCACGTCATCGCGGCAGCACCGTTCTCTGCAGAGCTTGTCTCATTTGATGCCCTCAGCAGACCCACTAGTGCCGGCGGGGTGGAGGTTAGAATTCCCATTGTACAGATGGGGAACGGAGACCCGGAGAGGCTCTGAGTTTCCCCATCTTCGTGGGCCTGAAAAGCAGTGTGCTCGTTCGGGAGGCCTTAGAGGGGAGGGGGTTTTCGTCCATGCCCCTCTGCGCACAGACTGTGGTGGTCCGAGCACCTCTGAGCCACGGTTTCCTCAGCTGTCTCCTAACGCCTGCTCTGGAAGGCAGTGCCCATGCCCAGCGAGTCCACCAGTGTCTTTCAAAAGGCAACACCCCAGGCTCCTGCCGCCGTCCCTCACACGTCTGTGAGCAATGAGGGAGCCGGGAGAGATGTCAGAAAGGAGCCCTCCCAGCCATCCTGTGACTCCTGCCAGGCCCAGAGGCCCGAGGTGCCAGAGCGCAGGGGTGTGGCAGGCAGCTGGGACGGGGGCCTCTGCTCTCCAGGACTCGGGGCCGGGCCCTGACAGCGCTGGATGTGGCCGGCCGGGGTGGTGGGAGAAGGGCCCAGGGAGAGAGTGGAGCTGGCAGAGTTGGCGTCGGCTGGCTGGATGTGGGATAGAGTCCCAGAGTTCCCGCGAGGACACTCAGAACTTTCTTAGAGGCACTGGGAAAGGAGGTCGGGAGAAGCCCCTCAGCCCTCGTCACACCTCCGGCCCCTCTGGTCCTTCTTTCTTCTGCATCTTCAGGGCCCACAGTGTGAATACAGGTCTGTGCTGGCACCCACCCCGGAGGCCCCTTACCCTCTGCGGGGAGCACACTCCAAGCTCTCCTGGGTCCCCAGCCACTTGCTATAGGACTCCAGGACCAGGCCACGCACCAGACTGAGGATGCTGATTTGGGGGAAAAACAATCGAGCTATCTGAGATCTATCACGGAGCTTTGGGGCTGTCCATTCTTCTGCAGGAGGGCACAGGGCAGCTTCTAGAATCCAGACAAATGGGGGTAGCCTTGGTCTTTGGGGAGGGTCTGGAGCCTACTTTGGGATGCTAGAAAGGGCCTACTCCAGCCCTGAGGGATGGTCTCAGCTTACTGGCTCTGTCCATGACCCCAAAGTACCTACATACCAGCTGCCACCTCCTGAGCAATTACTCTATGTCACACTATCCATGAACATACATTATTTTATTGAATCCTTATAGCCATATAGGGATCACACATTAAGTCCATTTTACAGGTAAGGAAACTTATCTCATGAGCACTCACTGCCAGTGAGTGGAAGAGCTCAGCCCAGGTCTGTCTGCTACCACCCACATCCCCTCCCTACCTCTCCCGTTCTCTCCTTAAGAGGAGGACCTGCCTGATCTCCAGCTCTGGCACCTGATCCAACAGGCCCCAGCACACCACAGGATAGAGTGTGCTTCCACTGCAGTAAGAGGAATTGAGGACAGACTTTAGGAAGGACTTCTCTGTCAGTGAAGTGTCTAGAACATTTTAGCAGTTTCCCAGGAAAAATGGTAGGATCTCCTACTATGAAGACCTTGAAAGAAGGGGAAGAGATTTATTTAGTCACCTAGGTAGAGTTCTGGGGGGTGAAGCCTTCTCAGAGGCAGAGGGTAGTATATGACAGCCCCTCTCTCTAACCTCTGGTTGGGCAGTTCAGAGGCTCAACCTCTGGCTGTACATGACTGCCCTCTGCTGCTGCCACCTGGCCCAGAGGGTCAGGTATGGATGTCGCCTTTCTAAGGACATGCTTTCTTGCCCAAGTCCACTTGGAGCCCTTGCCAACTGGTGCCTGGGGCGGCATGTGGGGCAAGGCAGGGCCTGGGTAGGTGTGGTGCCCAGCTACCTGTCCGGGCACCAGTTGGCTCTATGGGGAGAGCTCAGCCACTCCAAAGCCCCAGACTCTGCTCCTTTTCCCTCCCTTGCTCCCAGAACTGGGCTGGGAGAGGAGACCCAGACTGGGCAGATCACCGAGGGCTTCAGCCTCTGATGGCCGCCCTGTCCTTTGGGGAAGTCCATCTTATTCACTTCAGCAAATCCGCAGAGAACCTACGAATGTCAGCCAATGAGTTGGGCACTGCCTGCCTAGAAAGCTGAAATCTGGTCTTAGGAGAGGTTCTAACTGAACAGACAGAAAAACAGAGGGCAGTCTCATTCTGAAAGTGCACAGAAGCCAGACTCACCACTTTTTAGCATTGCAAGTTGGCAAATTTCTCAACCACTGGGCCTCAGTTTCCTCCTCTGTAAAATGGGAACGTCAGTACTTGCTCCAAAAGATGGAAGTAAGAATGATGTGAGATCCTAAACGGGAAGCACGTCCCAGTGCCTGGAACGTAGGAGTGGTTCAATCAGTATTGGAGGAAATAAAACAGCTTGCTGTTAGAATTCTGGGAGGCAGGAAGCACAAATACCAGTACTTACTTTTAGGGGTGAGGGAGCCCACAAAGGAGGGAGGACTGAGCATCATATAAAACAGGGACACACACAATCTGTCTAATCACTTTGAAAATGAAAAGTTGCTGGGAAATGCCAACCTGTCTGATGGGAACAGGGCTGGAGCAAAGATGAAGAGACACAACAGGGCAGATTGTGTAAAATAAAGTGCATAT
Source organism: Balaenoptera acutorostrata (assembly GCF_949987535.1). Classification (NCBI taxonomy): domain Eukaryota; kingdom Metazoa; phylum Chordata; class Mammalia; order Artiodactyla; family Balaenopteridae; genus Balaenoptera; species Balaenoptera acutorostrata. The sequence continues at coordinate 99,644,996 of NC_080072.1, read as the reverse complement.
TTTTAATTGCTTGAGTTCACATCTCATAAAAGGAAAAAAACTAAAGCACAAGCCTTGGCCATCCCCCCCTTTCTCTGCCATGAGCCAAGAACCGGTTCCCACTGGCCTATCTTGGGTTCAAAGTGTCTCCCTGCCCTAGTCCTCACCCCGACCCGCCCACCCCCTACATCCACTGTGGGTGAGGGGCCTTCCCCTGAGCAACAGGGGCTCTGCCCCTCCCCGGGCCAGCCCCTGCCCGCTGTGGTGGGCAGCACCTAGAGTTGTCAGGCCTGATGGGAGATGGGGAGATGGGGGGGGTGTGGGAGATAGGAGTTAAAGGCAGCTCCCCCAGCCTCTGCCTGCCGGGCCTCCTGCTAACTGTCAGGGTGAAATGGCACAGCTAGGTCACTATTATTAGGCCTCGCAGGATTTTTCCCCAGACAATGGAGGCTAGGTGCTGCTTCCTACCTTGCCCTATCTACAGCCAGCAGTCCTGCTCCTGGGGCGTGTCTGAGCCTGTAACCTGGGAAGCCCGGGCCTTGGGCCAAAGCCCGCTGAGCCAACTCTGCTTCCTTCCCACCCTGGAAACCCACCCTTTCCCTGGTTCCCGCCAGCCCTGGTCCCCGCCAGCCCTGGTCCCCATGTCCTCTGAGGTGGGACAGACCTCCCAGCCACCTGCCTGTCGCTCTCTGTTCTCCCCTTGATTCTCCCCACCCACCCCTGGCCCCCGAGCCCTGACTCATTCCCTCACTTCCCACCCAAGCTGTTCTCTGGGACGTGTCAGGACAGGGCGCCTGGGTTCTGGTCCTCCAGGCTCTGGCTCTGCCCACTCGCAGTGGGGGTGGGGCACGTGGGGAGGATCTGCTTTGACCTGCTTCTTCAGGCTTTCTTCCTCCTCCACCCCCAACCCCGAGGGGGCAGGCTGGTGATGAACTCCAGAGCACCTCCTGATTCACCCTTAAGGGCCCCAGCCTGGGGCCACTGAGGGGAGTAGAGGAGAGGGGTGCTGGCCATCTTCACCTTGATCTGGGCCAGCTTGGGTCTCTGAAAACAGGACGTGGGACGCCAGCCTGCCCACCAATGACTCCTATCCAGAGGCCTTCACTCAGCCAGGCGCTGTGTCTACACCATTCCTCTTCCGCATCCCTTTGGGACCAGAAGAGTAAAAGAAGCGTCAAGAGACTTGGATTCACTCTCTGCTCTCAGTTAATTTATTATATAGCCTCTAGTAATCACCTCACCCTTCTGGGTCTCAATTTCAACATCTACCACATGGGCGGCACCTTCCTCTGGATCGTTCCAGAGGTAAACGATCGTCCCAGGGTCATCAGGGTAAATGGGGCTGGAAGAGCAGACTGATGGCATTAGCCCTGGCACCCTGGACTGGACTGCAAAGGAAGGTTTGGGGGGGTCTTCCCACCTCCCACTGGGGCCTGGAATTGGATGCATCTCTCACATATGGGGCCTCTCAGTCTTTCTCTTATAGAGAATCCTTCCTTTTTATACATAATCATGGCATTCTCCAGGGAGTCTTTGATCGTGAGCTTTCTAAGAAGTCTTGATTAAAAGATCTTAATGACCGGAGCAGTCAACAGAGCACCCCGTCCCTGAGTCTGTCCTCTGAGATGTGACTGTAGCTGGGCTCACAGTTCATTGAGCAAACACAGATCGGGGTCCTGCCTTGTGTGGGCACTGGCACTTCAGAGTAAGAGATAAGCCACACTGGGCACCCGGGGAAAGTTTGTGCTGTGGGCGCTTGAGCACAGAGCTAGTGGCCAGGGGACCTGAGTGTTGAATCGGGTGGGAGCTTTCTACAGGGGCTGGCGTGGCGGATGGGGACATGGGAGGGCCCAGAGAAGGAGCTGGGAATACAGGCAGGGACAGATTGTGAAGGCTGCTAAGCAGCTCAGATTTGCCTTAGATTTCGCCCGGGGCAGTGGAAAGTGGGGGTGGGGAGGGCACTGGTGTGACAAGGTCTGCTTTGTGTTCAAATCCACTTGTGGCTTAGACAGGCCACTTCACCAGCCTGAGCCTCAGCTTCCCAACATGCACAGGAAGACTTCACTGGGAGGAATTTTGTGAGGGGGAAATGAGATTCCGCGCCTAACAATACCTCTTAGATAGTGAGCACTTACTAAAGATTCGCTGTTTTTAGTGTAATCTGTGCCAGGATTCCAGATTAGAAATGGTGGAGGCCTAAATTCCCAGTTGAGCTGCAGTAAGGATCAGAAGGTCAAGGGCTGTATTCTAGAAATTCAGAGGAAGAAGAGTCAAATGGATATAATGAGGTGACTGACGTGATGGGGCCCTGGGAGGGACGGGGGTGGTGAGGGAGCCGCTGGAGAGAAGAGTTCAGTGCGGAGCTGCCCAGTTGGCAGGTGCATGCTGGGGGCCCTCAGCATGGAGACATCATCAAGGCCTTAGGGGCGCGTGGACCCACCTAGAGTTGACCAAACATCCACAGCCAGGCAGCCGGTCCTCTCCCCTCCCTTCATCTCATGTTCCTTCCTCCAGTCTCCTCCCTACCCAGAAGAGTTCAAAATCTCTAGGTCACCATGAGGTTCCAGGGCTAAATGTCTTCATCACTTCAGGATGAGGCTGGTGAGTGTGAGCCAAGCAAGAAAGATACAGGAGATGCCTTAAGAGACGCCCATCCAGCCCTTTCCATACAGACCAGAGGGAGAGAGAATCGCAGCTAGAGGAGGTGTCTTGGTGGGTGGGCCGGTAGTCTTCCACTACCGGCCCACCCACCGCTCTTTCTTTCTACACCTGACTGCCTCCGGGCTTGATGAGCTATTTGCTTATCCAATGACCCAGAGGCAGGGCCTTTGTAACCACAACAAGAGAAACAACCACAGTATACTGCTATGGGCTGGTGTCTGGCTGATAACCGTCCCCAGGTACTGTCACATCCACTCTCACAGTATTGAGCCCAGGTGGCTAAAGTCACACCTTCCCACTGCTCTTCTTCCAGGGCCCAGCTTTTCCAGCTCCTCCTTTCCCCATTCCCACCAACTTCTTGGCAACTTTGGATGAGTTGCTTTTCTCCGCACCTCTGTTTCCTCCCCTATAAGTGGGAGCTTAGGCCAGATGGTCCCCATCTAAGGGAATGCACCACAGCTGAAGGATTCTCAGCCTGGTCCTTCCTCCCTGGGTCTGTCTGAGTGCTCTGTCCCTTTGACTTTCCTATCTGTTTATACACAGAATTCACCCACAACATTTCAGTTTTCCAATAGCATCATTAATTACCCCAGTAATTAAACCCAATTAGCAGTTGTAGGGGCCTTTCTGAGTGAGGAGCCATTAGCCAGGGTGAAAATGCATGGGAATGAGAGAGAAAGAAAACCCACCCTTTCCCAGCATTAAAACTGAAAGCCCGAGACAGCACTGCAAAGCAGAGGGCCCCAATTAAAACTGGGGCCTCACTCGTTAAGCTAATTTGACATGCCATCCCACCCAGCAGCCTCTGATGGGAAGCCCGCTGGTGGAGCTGGCTGGGAGATGTGTCCAAGCTTCCTGCTCACCTTGTGGGCTGAGCTGGGCCCCCAAGTACCCCCTCCAGCCCCCTGCTCCGGGAGGGACATGAAGAGTCTGCCCATTTTTCATTAGCATCCGCTGCCCACTTCCGGGGGCTTCAGGGTAGCTAGTAACCCAGAGTGGACGGGGTGGGGCTTGTGAGGGGGATGACGTGGTGGTGGAAGTGTGGTACAGGCCAGGTGGGAGGAGCAGGGTTGAGAAATGAGAAGGAAAAGAAAAACCCAACATTTCTGGGGCCTTGGGAAAGGCAGAGGTTGACAGTCACTCTCCTGTCTGGGCCCGAGGCTGAGGGGACTGCCCCGCCGGGGATGGCGATGAAGAGGAAGTGAGGTTATATATGTCAGTGCCTGACACATCATAGGTGCTTAATTGACGGTGGCCAGCGTTAACCCTTTGCACGCCTGGTCCTCCGAGCCGCACATCCCCGGAGGCCCTGGGGGAAGATGTGAACACCAGCCTTCACAGGTGGGGCATCCCAGGGACAGAAAGAGGAAGATCCACAGCCAGAGATCGGACTGGAAGTCAAGTTGCTTAGCTCCTGGACTGGGAGGAAAAGAGAGCAGGGGAAGAATGCATTTGGAGCGCCCAGAATTATCCCTTTGGCCAGGGCGGCCCTGGGCCCAGCCGGCCCAGTAGTCCCAATAGGAGTGGGGTTGGGGGGCTCAGCCTCACCCAGAGCCTGGATGAGAGGGGGATGGTGTCTCCCTTCCCAACGAAGAGCCCTTCCCAGCCCCATCAGCATGGCTGCCAACAGACAAGGGTCCCAGGTGTCACGTGCACCCTCACCCACGATTCTGGGGCTCGGTAGGTGTGTGCTGGCCACTCGTCTCCTCATGGAGTGGAGAGAGGGAGGCCGCGGGCAGCCGGTGTTGTGTTGAGGAGCTTAGCCTCTGGAGCCAGCCTGCCATGTCAAATAGGCTTCACCGACTGTGTGACTTTGGGCAGGTTACTTGACCTCTCTGTTTCCTCATCTCTAAGATAGAGACAATAATGGTACGTAGCTCCCGGAGTTGTTGTGAGGATTAAGTGAGTTAATATCTATAAACATTCAGACCTCGGCCTGGCACAGACAGGTAATATACATGTGTTAACTGTTCTTACCGTCCACTGGCAGGGGGCTGGCAGGGACCTGGCAGGGAACGTCATCCTTTTGTACTTTCTGTGCTAGGGAGGGAGGGGAGCATGTGAGACCCCTGGATTCTGCTGCTAAGGGGATGGGCTCAGTCTTGGGGCACTTGTGGGTAGCAGGCAACACCCTTCCCAGACTTAGTAGAACATGTGGGTCTGCTCCCCACCACACGCATACGCATTCCCGCCAGGGGCCACTCCTGGCTTTCGGGGGCCGCTCCCGGCAATGCGGTGGGCAGGGCGAGGAGGGCATGGGAATGGGAAGGAGAGGGAGGGCGGGGAAGGGAAGGGAAGCAGGTGGCCTCAGAGGCTGGGCTGCATCCCCACCGCTGGGTATTGTGCCCTGCTGACTACGTGCTAGCTCTCTCTGCAAGGCAGGACGAGAAGCAGGTCCTGGCATGCCGGGCCCCTACCCAGTGACTCCTGAAACCCTAACAAGTCTGAGCTGGAAGTGGGACTGGGCGAGGTTCCTGATAGATTCATGTTGGGCAGAGGGATGGCGGAGAAGAGAGGGTGGGGAGAATGGGAAAGACCCCCCCACTCGAAACAACAGCACTGCCCGTGTCGGGGGAGAGTGGGCAGGGCTGGGGGGAAGTGACCAGGGCTTGGGGTTTTCTCCTCCTGCCTCTTGGGTTCCCTCTCACCCCACCTGCCCTGGCCCAACAGGGTGGAAAGAGGACAGGCTGTGACAACGGCAGGGACCTTCTCCTCTCAGCATTTTGCCAAGAAGTGGGTGATGATTTCAGCGTCGCTGAGAAAGGAAGTGGAGGAGAAACGAGGGGGAGGGAAGATGGCAGCCCCGTGGGGCCAGGCAGGAGGGGTCATTTGACACAGATGCCCTCACTCCATCCTTTCCCCAGCCAAAGAGGTGGACGTGCTTAGGCCCGTTTTACAGGTGGAACAGGCTGGGCTTCGGGGAAGGTGTGGGACGTGATCGTGGGTCCCACTGCTAGCGATCGCTGATGCTGAAATCACAGCAGGACAAACTGGGTAGCGGGTACCCCATCACCACCCCTTTCAGCCTCCTGGGCGCTGGGGAAGGGACAGCCCAGGGACTAGACATGTCTACAAGGTCCTGGGCCATGGGGTGTCGTGAGGAGAGAGCAGGATGAGCCCCCCGTCAGGCAGATCCACCCACAGAGGGAGGCCTTCAAGCTCAGCCAGCCTATCCCTGCAACTTGATGTCAGGACCCTTTGAAGACCCCGCGTTCTCTGGCCACCACAGTCGGGGATTACTGGGTAGGAAAAAAACTGTGAGCTGTGACTGCCTTCCTTCCGGGGTACCACAGAGCTGAGGCTGAGTTCAGATCTGGAGTGAGTTGAGGTTAGAACCACATGTAGGATTGTGCTTCATTCTGTGGTTAAAAGCAGGAAGAGGTTAGCGCAAGTGTTAGGGTCGTGACCCCGGTCTGTGGTCTAGGTTGGCGCTGACATGGCGACTTGGCTGGGGCTGGTTTGGGGGTTCATACTGCGGCTTGAGGAGGATGCTCTTCTGGGTTACCGTTGGGGTAACAGTGAGGTGGGGGTGTCACAGCTAAGGGGTGTTGGAGAGGTTGGGGATCCAGCACCTCCTGCTTATGTTTGGAGGAGAAATGGTCATTTTCACTTGAGCCGTGGACTGGGGAGAGGAGCGGGGCTGGGGGTGGCGGCTGAGCCAGGGTGGGTTGAGCGCGGGGGTGTGAAAGGGGAGGGTGTTCTGGATGTGACGGAAGGACCGTTCAAAGACTCTCTCTTCCCTTTTCCCAAAGTTCTTTTCACCTGTTGCATCCCGTGACCCAGGCCACCCCAGGCCTCATTCAGATGCTACCCAGACCTAAGCCTGAATTTCTGAGGCATCGGGCAGTGTCTCCTCTGTGGGGTTTGGGTTCTCCTCTCCGCCAAGGGAGCATAAGGACTGGGGTTTGCCTCCTCCTCTCTACCCCAGCAGGCCCTCGGCCCTGACCTGAGGGGCCCTAGGGGCCTGCCTTCCTGGCCCACCTCCAGCCCCCCGCTGGAGACCCTTTAGGGGAGGCCCCTGGGGCAACACTAGCTGAAGAAGGTCAATCAGAGAGAAACTGTGACCCGAGCATTTGCCGGTTCCCTGCTTCCTGCCCTTGCCTCTTGTCTGCACCCTAGACCCTGCCCAGTACGGAGGTTTAATGCTGCCCAGAGTGGGTCAGGTCAAGACTGCTCCCCGCCCGCCTGAAGCCTGGGAGCGGAGCTCATGGGGTGGCAGGGAAGGCTTTGGGGGGGATAGAGACAGTCCTGAACTGGGACATGTGGAGAGGGAGGCTGACCTGCTGACGTCTGGGGCCAGGTTGTGGCAACCCAGACATTCAGGAGGGGCTTCACCAAGGAGGGGCTGTGCAGGGAAGGGCCCTTCTGCTGCACCCGAGACACTTCCCCTGCACCCGAGTCCAGATTCAGAGGAGGCCCCGTCTGCAGGCCCGGGAGCACCCTCTTCCCATCCCCCATCCCCACAGTCAACAGAAAGCGTCCCGGGAGCCAACGCCCAAGGCCTGGCTCCGTCCTTGTACCATCTGTACAGTGAGGGGGCCCAGCAGAGACCCGGCCCCTCCTGCCCTGCCTGGGAACATTCCGTCTGAGCTAAGCCTTGGGCTGCAGTGTGGCTACAGTATTGCTCATTTGGTCCGGACGGACCCATGCGTCCTGCCCAGAGATGAAATCGCAAGTTTGGTGCCTGCAGCGGCCACCTTCTCCCTCTCAGGCCCCTTCTCCTTCTTAAGCCTGTTCAGAAGCAGGTAGAGGGGAAGAGGTTGTCCTGGGCCCTAATCACTGACCCCCACGCCGTGTCCAAGGGACCAGGGTTGCCACTGTGCTATGGCTACAAAGCATCTTCGCAGAGGCCGCTGCATTTCAGCACCAGGGACCAGTGAGACCGAGGCCCTCCTGTGCGGCGGGGTCAAGAGCCCGTCTCCCCCCGAACCCCGCCCCCCCGCACCCCAGCATTCCTCCTGAGACCCTCACTGCTGCACCAGCGGGGCAAATCCAGTGTAGTCCTGCCACCCCGTCATTGTCCTGTGAGCAGCAGCGGCCCCGCCCACACCCTGCAGCCTGGACGATCCCTCCCACTCCAGCCCTAGAGTCCCTCCCGGCAGGAAGAATTCTGACCCTAAAGCCGTGCCCAGGAGGAGCCCCCAGAGGCGGGGTGGGCGGGGGCGACAGGACGCAGAGCTGCCAGCCCACGTGGAGGAGGCTGGGGAGTGGACGGAGGTGCTGGGAGCCGCAAATGCCAGCCCAGGGTGGGATGGGCACAAGGGCTGGTGCTGTAGATGCCACAGGGAGGGGTGGTGTTTGTGTGTGTGTGTGTGTGTGTGTGTGTGTGTGTGTGTGTGTGCGCGCGCGCGCGCGCGCGTGCGCATGCCCACTCATCTCCTGAGGCCTCGAGGCTGAACAACCTGCACGGCAGCAATCAGGCCACCTGCCTTAAAAGGAAAGACTGAGGCGAGCCAGGCCGGGGGTGAGAAGAGCAAACGGCAAAACTTAATGACTTTAATATGAAAGAATTTGCCACTAATTAAGCACAAGCACTCCACTAATGCAGAGAACACATGTTGTGGATTTCACTTAAGCAGGAACCAAATGAGGTGACAATCCTTCCGAAATGATAGCAGTTTACCAGCCGAAGGAAGATGCTGCCGACCTCGTTTCTGCTCTTAGAAACACAGCCCTCTTGTCTTTGCGGCCTCTTGGCACTGAGCGTCTCCCTGTCTGCGCCTCTGTCCCCGACTCCCCCTCCCCCATGCTCTTCTGTCCTCTGAGGACTGCACGCCACTCTGTCACCCATGTTCTGACAGCAAACAGCAGTCAGGTGCAAACGCCCTAGGCCTCCTGTTCTCTCTGCCTGTTCCCCCCAAACACGCACCTGCTCCTACCGGGTCGGGAGCAGGCTCTCCAGACAGGAGCCTGCAGCTCCTCTGCCCCAAGAGAGATCAGGACACTTCCCCTCCGGAGTGCCCCCACCCCTCTTCCCCACTCCCCTCCTCACCCAGCTGGCTCCGGTCTGCCCTGCGCCTCCATCCCGCACTCCAACACCCCTGCCTGAGCTTCATGCCCTTTCGTCTAGGCCAGTGCTCTTAACTGGAGGCAGTTTTGCCTCCCGGGGAACACTTGGCAATGTCTAGAGGTGTTTTTGGCTGTCACACCTGAGGGGGGCTGCTACTGCGTGGAGCGGGTAGAGGCCAGCGATGCTGCTAAATGCCCCACGTGCACGGAACGGTCCCCACGACGAGGGGTTATCAGACCCCAAGTGTCAGCAGTGCTGAGGTTGAGGGCCCCTGCTCTGGGAGAGTGGCCTTATCACAGCAGGGACTTGCTCAAGATCACATGGCGGGTCGGCAGAGCTGGGATGGAAACCAGCTTACCTGACTCCTAGGTAGCTCCTTTCCCCAAGACTATAATAGTGGCAATAATACAACCACTTGTGTAGCGTAACTGTGCCAAGCACTGCGCTAAGGACTGATGTGAATTATTTAATTTTCAAATCCACCCCAGGAGACAGTCCTATAAGTGTTCCCCTTTTATACATGAGAAAACTGAAGCACAGAGAGGTTGATGCAACCTGCTCAGTCACCCAGCGAATAAGGAGCTGATGCAAGCCTGGGTCTATCTGAATCCAAAGTCAGTGCTCATGGATGAATGAATTACTTACATCCCCCCGCCCCGCCATAGTCCTCTTAACCCCTTCCCCATCAGTCTCCCACCCCAACCCTGCCCTTTTAGGTTGAGCCTTCCCTGAGGCTGGCACCATATACCCGCCTGACTGCCTTCCCTTCCCTGTACGGGCCCAGCCCCCTGCCACTGGGGCAGGCAGCCGCCTGGGCGTCTGGAGCTGGGCACTGGGGTAGTCCGACAGGCCCCTCCTGGTAAGAGGCAGATCAAGAGACCTCCACTTCTAAACAGGTGGTGACCGTCGGCATGGAACCCACAGGGCTGAGACAATGCATCTGTCACCCCTGAGCCTTGGGAGGCTTGGGGAATTCTCCCTCTGTTTTCCCGGCAGCCCCCCCACCTCTCCCAGCCCACACTAGCCTTCCGAGGAGGCTGCTGCCTACACTCCCCAAAATGTGTCATTACAAACGCACATTTGCTGAGGGGAATCCGGGCTGCCGTGTGTCTGCTGCGAGATATGTCGTCTGCTGCAGCCGGGGTGGAGACGGCTGGCATCGGCCGCAGAGAGGGGACCTGTCTGAATCCTGGCCTGAGAGCCAGGTGGTTCCAGGTCTTTGAAGCCTTAAAAGCCTGGCCAGGCCGGGAGAAATCCAGGCTGTGTAGTGAGGGGCGTGGAGCTGGGGAGCGTGCAGGCTTTGCAGGGCTGAGACCTCAGGAGCAGGGCCTCAGGGCCTCAGGGCCACAGCTCGCTTGGGTGAGAAGAATATTTTTCACCTTATGGTCTGGAGTGAGGAAGGAAGTGGGGCCGGATGCTAGGAACTGGGGCAGAGGACAGAGGAAAGAATCGGGAGGTGGCAAGTGGGAAGCAAGCGGAGGATATGGGGTTGGGGGGCAGACAAGAGGTCAGGCAGACCTACACCTTTTGGGGGTGTAGCTTCCTGGTTTCCATCAGGAAGGAGGAGATTCAGGCCCTGACCTGCTTGCCTTCCGTGCAGATGTGAGGCCTCACCTTCTGTCTCTGTCCTCCGGCCCTACCTGGCCACACCATGCTGTGTCCTCCTGTACAGGGCCCCCTCCTTGGCTAATGTGCAATTTCCAGGAAGCTGCAGTCGGACCTGAGAAATGGCTAACCCTGGCCTGGGACCCCAGCCGGCTCACAGCCTTCTCCACCAACCACTTGAGGCCCCCTTATGCTTACTAGATGCCAGGCACTGGGCTGAAGCCCTGATCTTTCCGCTCAGTAGGGGAAATGCTATGACAGGTGTATGCTGAGGTCCTGGGACCCTCGGGGTGTAGGAACACCTCACTCATGGGGGAAGGGGGGAAAGCATCCCCAAAAGTCAAGGCTAAGGTCATTCAGGAAGGATGAAGAGGTGTGGGCAAGCAGCAGAGTATGTGGGGTTTTTTGTTGTTGTTTTTTTAAATTAATTTATTTATTTATTTATTTTTATTTTTTTGGCTGTGTTGGGTCTTCGTTTCTGTGCGAGGGCTTTCTCTCGTTGCAGCAAGCAGGGGCCACTCTTCACCGCGGTGCACGGGCCTCTCACTGTCGCGGCCTCTCGTTGCGGAGCACAAGCTCCAGACGCGCAGGCTCAGTAGTTGTGGCTCATGGGCCTTGTTGCTCTGTGGCATGTGGGATCTTCCCGGACCAGGGCTCGAACCCATGTCCCCTGCATTAGCAGGCAGATTCTCAACCACTGCGCCACCAGGGAAGCCCCGGGGCATGTGTTTTTAATGGAAGGAAGAACGTGGCAGGGAACTGGTGGTCTTGTCCCATGCGGCGGGAGAGAGAGAGCAGGCAGGGGAGAGGCAGCTGGAGTCTCAGATGCCCGAGATGAGGTCCAGAGCTCAAAAGGACATTGGACTTGATCCTGAGGGCTGTAGGAAGCCATGGAAGGATTTTAAATCGAGAATGATTTGTATTTTAGAGAGCAGAAAATGGATTAGAGGGGGAAGCCTGGAGGCAGGTATGTATCCTTGGCATTATAATACAGTAGACTGGGCGAGAGATGATGGTGGCCTGCACCAGGGGCAAGGCGTGGGGAGAAGAAGGGCACAGGGCAGCAGGGATGAGATGGTAGGTGCTGGGTTCAAAGGAAAGGGGGTGGGATTTACTTCACTGGGGGTTCCCAGCCCAGGAATGTTGAGAAAATAAGGAAGTGAGACTCTGCTGGAGGTGCGGGTGGGTAGGAAAGGGGCTGAGCTGGAGGGAGGGGACTTAGGAGGAGTCTGGATTGGAGCCAGTGGGGATGGAGAACAAAGGTGAATTCAAAAGCATTTAGGAGCTAGCACCAGCTGCGCTTGGTGATTACATGGCCGTGGAAGAGCCCTGTGGGCCCCGGCTCTGCCGTCATGCAGCCTGGATTTTCCTGGCATTCCACTTAATCTGGGAGGTCTTCTTGGAGGAGCTGGGCAGTATACAGAGGTAGAGCACCCGCTTGGTAGAGAAGTTCCAGAGGCTGATCCAGGGAAGGTGCAGAGCAGGGGCAGAGAGAGAGCTGGACAGGTGACATCCAAAGTCAAGTCCTCCAGGGACATGGGGTCCAGCACTCTTGTTTTACAGAAAAGGAAACTAAGGTCAGAGAAGCAAACTGCCCTACCTAAGGCCATACAGAAAAAAGTGACCAAGTAATGGGGGCCAGAGCCCGCCTCTCCCAATTTCCAGTAAGTACCCTCCCTTCCCACCATCCGGCCAGAGGAAAGGTGACAGGTGAGCAGTACAGAGAGGACCGAGAGGCGAAGCCTGAAGGCTAGAGATGGAGGGGGCAGAGCCGAGAGAGGCTCCCTGTTGCTGGGATGCCAGGAGTGGAGTCAGGAGCTGCTCAAGACCAGCCTACCCTGGGCTTTGGGGATGGGCAGCCAGCGTGAAAACAGGCCTAGAGGAGAGCCGTCCAGGTGTCTCTGGCCACTTGCTCCTCAGTGGGAGAAGGCAAAACCCAGCTCCCTGATTCATCCCCATCCCCCAACCTCTCCTCCTAGGGTTCGGGGAGAGATGGGACCGGAGCAGGCCCCACCGCCACCGCTCCCCGGAGGCTTCCGCGCTGCCAGAGAGCAGGGCCGGCCCAGCCCGTCTGGAAGATCCCGGGCTTCCACTCCGGCTCCTTCTGGGGCTTTGCCCAGGCTGCCGCGCCCCCTCCTCTCCCACACACTGTGCTCACGCGCCCCAGGCGCCGGGCGCCAGCCCCACAGCCCCTCATTAACCAGCTCCGCGTGGGGAGTAGAGGAGGGTGTGCATCAGCCCAGAGGAAAGCATTGGCGGTTTCTGTGACCCCAAATGAGGGGTGGAGGCGCCTGGGTTCGGACAGTAGCAGTTAGCCCCTGGCTGTGGGATCACGGCATGTCATCACCTCTGCTGGTAAGGTGGATGTGGAGGGGACGCAAGGCTCCAGGACACCTGGGGCCGTCCCAGTAGGCACTGCTCCCAGAGAGAATCCCTCCAGGCAAAGCCCCTGCTCTGCAGAAGGCAGGGGGAGCATTAGTGCTGAGCTAACAGTGGCACCGGCCCGGGCTGCTCAGCCTAGACTCGGCCCTCACGCCTTCTTGCCGTGTCCAGACCCAGTGACGGGGGGCTAGGGGTGCAGGGACGGGAGCTGGGCCAGCTGCCACTTCTCTGTTTCCTCACTGAGCCCTCTGCCCTGGCTCACCCCGGACCCCATCCTGGATGTAGAGGAGAGGCTGGAGGCTGGAGATGTAGCCTGGGCACTTGGGGAGCTCCAGAACTAATAGGGAAACATGCCCAGGGCATAGATACGAGACAGGACAAGTTCAAAGGACTTCAGTGAGAGCCCTGCTCATGTGGGTTCTTGCTGGCAGAACGATTGGGTCCAGGCGACACTGATTGGCAAAATCTTCCCAGAGGAGGGAACCCTAGGAAGGGGAATCCTTCCGAATCTCACCCTCTACCTCACTAGCCTCTCCCCCATGAGGTTAGGCCGTGACACCAGAAAGTGAGGAGCTAGGCAGCCCTGGGAGTTGACATTTGGAGAAGTAGCTGCACTGGGAGGAGGGGACCTATAACCTTTAGGTCACTGTGCTGACTCAGCAGGGTTTCGTCTGGAGGCTCTCCCCCCTCCAATGGGTGAGTCATTCCGCCTTACCACTTAGCTGGTTTCTCACCGGATGTCCTGTTCCTTTCTGCCAGTTCCAGGGCAGGGAGCAGGGGAGCATCCCTGGAAAGCCCTAGAGATGGATCCCAAAGGATGCCGATTTCAGAGAGGCCCCTTCTGCAGGGCCCAGTGCCTCCCACCCAGGCCAGGCCTGCCACTTCTGCCCACCCAACTGAGGGCACCCAGGCAGAGTCTCAGGAAAGGAGTGGGACACAGAAGAAGAGGTAGCCCGTGCCAGAATCTCTGAATCCCCCGGCCCCGGCCCCGGCCCTCCCCTTCACCCTCCACATGGGCCCAGTCCCAGCCTGTTCGGCTAGGGAGAGAGGGGTCTGAGGTTTCAAAGGTGGGGACAAACTGGTCGAGGTGGGTACGGGGAGGAGAGCAGCCCCCGCTCTGGGCCACACCCCGCTGCGTGGGAACCCGTGGCCCCAGCCTCGGATTAGCTCGATGGCAGGCAGGGCAGGCGGGCAGGGCCCTGGGGAGCAGGTTTGTCGGCCACAGCTGAGGAGCCTTTGTGTTTTGTTGCTGAGCTGGGGCTTTTGCAGGTCCGTGACGTCTCGGGGGCCAGCCTGATGCCTGCCTTGTTGGCTCAGCACTTCTGAGAAGCCACGAAGGCAGTCCAAACTGCCCGACCCCAGCGCCAGTGGGGAAACTGAGGCACGTATGCACAGGTCCCCGGGAACTGGGTCCCAGACCCTGGAGCTCATAGGGTGGCCAGGGAGAAAATAGGCAGGGCATGAGGTCAGGAAAAGAAACAGACTCATTCTATGGTATCCTTAGGATGCAAGAACCCCTCTTCTGGGACTTCCCTGGTGGTCCAGTGGTAAAGAATCTGCCTTCCAGTGCAGGGGATGCAGGTTCAATCCCTGGTCGGGGAACTAAGATCCCACATGCCATGGGGCATGTGGCCCGCATGCCACAACTACTGAGCTCACGTGCCTCAACTAGAGAGCCCACGTGCCGCAAACTACAGAGCCCACACACTCTGGAGCCCACGCGCCACAACTAGAGAGAAGCCTGCATGCCGCAATGAAGAGCCTGAGTGAAGATCCCGCATGCCGCAACTAAGACCAGACACAGACAGAAATAATTAATTAATTAATTAATTAATAAAATAGAATAGTATTTTTTAAAAAGAATAAGAAAACTGAAGAAAAAAAAAAAAAGAACCCCTCTGCCAAGGACACAGGTCCCAGTGGATCTCTTCACCCTCACTCCCCCCCTCCCTGGCTTTTTCCTGCTCTGTGCATAGCAGCCTCCTGCAGGTACCCCCCACCTGGGCTCCCAAAAGTCCCTGTTTCTGACCTTGCACCTGACACGTAGTCACTGGACTCCGATGGGGGCTCCATCCCTGGCCCCCAGCCCCTTGACCCACCTGCCCGCCAAGCCCAGCGCAGGTAGCCCGCAGGCACTGTGGCTGCAGTACTGTAACTGGCATTTTTGTGCCATTTCTCCAAAGGAGCAATGGAGGCACTGAGATTACACAGGAGGGACACCACCCAGAATGAGGCCCTGGAGCGTTAGATGGAGAACCTGAGTCTATTTTTATGGCAGGTTGGGAAGAGCACTGGGCTGGGTACTGCTGTTCTGTGTTCCTGAGCAAGTGACCCAACTGCTCTGGACCCTTGTCTCCTCCTTTGTAAAATGATGGGTTGCATGGTCCATTGAGCTCCACTGTGCTACCATTTTGGTGGTCCTGGTTCCCACATCAGGGACAGCCTCTGCTTCTCATGTAAGAGGGAGCCTGTGGGGAAGAAGAGATGGTACCTTCTGTGGACCAGCCCTAGCTGCTTGGGGAACCAGAGAGAGTCTGTAGAGTACTCTCCAAGCCCTGGACCCTGCCAGCATCAGCCGTGACATGATCAGCTCAACCCAAGGTCAAACCTGCTCCTTCCCTCTCCCACAGGGACTTGCAGTCTATTTGGAGACGGGGGGTTACAGTAGAAAACATGCTAAACACACATGGAGGAAACAAAAAAGGGTACAGATTCATGTTATATGCAGTTGGGCAATGAATAGAGGTGTCAGCTAAGTAGGAGGAGTCCAGAAGGACTTCCTGGAAGAGGGGGACTAGAAGCACACAGTACAGTGCCTAGTACTGGGAAGGTGCTCGATAAATATTTGTTGAATGAAGTGCCAGGAAGGGAGGCCTCCTGCTTCATAAATGAGAAATGATGATGGTGATTGTGATGATGATGATGATGATGATGGTGATGATGGTGGTGGTGATGTTGATGGTGGTGAGGAGGATGATAGCAACTAACATTTACTGAGCATTTAATTTTGTGCTAAGTGCTGTCCTCGAGTCTCACATTTACTCGTTTAATCATTACAACAACTTTTATAATAGGTATTATTATAATCCCCATTTTACAGATGTGCATCCTCAGTGCAAACTGAGGCACAGAGAGGTTAAGTCATTTGCCCAAATTTTCACAGCTCATAGGTGACAGGGGGGGCATGCAAACCCACATTGTCTGGCTCTTCACAACCCACCATACTGCCTGATGGGGATGATGACCTTCTCTTCAGAGGGTGGGAGGAGCTTGGGCAAGGTAGGGGAGACATAGGCATCAGTTTTCGGGCTGTCAGGGCTGGAGTGCTTGGTGGAGAGGCATGGACCAGCAGAGGAGAGGGGCTGTGTGGTCCCCAAGGGGACTCCCCTGCAGTGCACCCCTTCTCTCAGGCCTTCCAGAGAAGGCTTGCAATCCACCTCATCCTGCACAGAGGAGGGCCCTTCTCCTGGGTCCCCACCCTCAACTAGCCCTTTCTCACTTTTCGGTGGTGCCTGCAGCATTCTGACCCTGGCTGTCAGAGTCACTGGGGTAGAGTGTGCCCCCCTCTCTGAAAGCCTCCCAATCTGCCCAATCTAAACAATGAGGGCCATAGTCCCCTCACCCCCGCATCCCCCGACCAAGACACGTGGATTGGGTTCCGGGTCCCTAAGCCTAAAGTGGGGGGAAAGGTAAAGGAGAGCCTTCAGCCCTTACCAGTCTTCCCAGCCCCTCCCAGTTCCACAACTCTAGGATCCCCGCCCTCAGTGACCCCAAACCCCATACTCCAAGCGTTCCCTTATGCCCACCCGCCAGGGTCCCCTCACCGGCCCTGCTAACAGCAGCAGTTCTAGGTGCTTTCACCAAAAACATTTTTGCTGCAAACATTTTGCCACATAACTAATTGGCCATGAGGCGATTTTGCCATGAAAGAGAAAATAACTGGTTGACAGTTTGGTTTGACAGTTTGGTTTCAAGTAGTTGAGATGTGCTAGCGTTTCTTCCAGTTAGTGACATTACTGATGGCTTTATCAAGCTGACAGAAGATGATGGTTTGCCCCAAGAGTTGGTTTTGTATTTTGAAACACACTACGTTGGAGGAGAAAGAGGCCAAGGGCCTCGAAGGCACAGAGTTGAGCCTACATTTCCCATAGAACTTTTTGGAAAGTCTATCAATGGACATAAGACAATGTGCCGAGAACACACAGCAGTGCAGAGGCTTTCCCAACGCAACACAAAGTTCAGTTACAATCATGCACCCTAGTGTTTGGAAACTGATACCTCTCTTAATGAAGGAAGAAATTTTAGCAGAAAAGAAAAAGTTCGATACCAAAAGAGGAGACGAATCAACAAATGTATAAAATAATATGAACGAAAGACTTGGAAGACAAGTGCTTACTGCTTAGACAAGTACAACCCACAAAAGAAAATCAGTTCTTTGCACCGTATTGCCATGCATCTACACACATTTTATTTATTTATTTATTTATTTATTTTTTATTTTTGGCTGCATTGGGTCTTCATTGCTGTGCGCGAGCTTTATCTGGTTGCAGTGAGTAGGGGCTACTTTTCATTGCAGTGCGTGGGCTTCTCACTGCGGTGGCTTCTCTTGTTGCAGAGCACGAGCTCTAGGCGCACAGGCTTCAGTAGTTGCAGCACACAGGCTCAGTAGTTGTGGCACGTGGGCCCTAGGGCACACGGTCTTTAGTAGTTGTGGCGCGTGGGCTCAGTAGTTGTGGCACACGGGCTTAGTTGCTCCGCGGCATGTGGGATCTTCCCGGACCAGGGATCGAACCCCTGTCTCCAGCATCGGCAGGCAGATTCTTAACCACTGTACCACCAGGGAAGTCCCTACACACATTTTAAATTCAAATATTTCGTATTTTGCAATAAGGTCTTTTTAATTTTGTTACTCATTTCTCCTGTTTCATTATGGCCTTTTTAATGTCCCTCATTTATGTTTTATTATTTTATCTTTTTCGGCAAAATTGCCTTACGGACAATTAGTTATGCGGCAAGAAATGTGGCAAAGGCATCTGCGGCAAAGATGCTTACAGTGGAAAGAGCAGACAAGGCTAACAGTAAGCTGTAGGCAGAGAGGCCCGTGTCAGGATGCACCTGCCTGCTCCTTAGAGGTCCTCCCGCCCGCCTGCCCGCTCATCACGGGGGCAGAGGGGCAGGAACCCAGGGAACCCACTTAGTGCGCAGTGAGCGGGCACCCAGGCACCTTCCTCGCTGCCCCGCCTGCCATGGGGTTGCTTCTGGGAGAGTCACACAGGAGAGGAGACAGCAGCCTCAACCCCAAAACAGACATGGGATGGGGAGGGCCACCTCAGCCTGGTGAGGCGCTGATGGGTGAGAGGGGGCTTCTGGGGCACCTGAGCCCCTTGCAGAAGCGTCTCCTCCCCACGCCCAGGCCGCAGTCAGCCGTCTCCCCTCCTGACGCTCACAGCTCTGCAGGGTGACGTCACTGCTGAGGACGTGGCGAATGAATGTCAGCCTGTGCTCCAGGCACTGAACCCTGCCTGTCCCTACATCCCCAGCGGGTGAAAAGAGATGGGGTGGCGGCGGGCTTGGTGGGCTGTGTCCCGCTGCAGGCCCCACTGTGCCCTGGCACCAATCCCAAGGTGGATCCTGGTGCCTACACCCCTACCCACCCCCCCCACCGTGGCCCGAGCCTTCCCAACTGGCTTTTCCTGTTCCCAGCTTTGTGTGGTGAAAGTTCCCCAATTATACCCACATTATCTCAGCCGCTGGGCAGCCGCCAGCAGGCTTGGCGAGTAGAGGCTGGGGCGTGTGGGAGGGAGCACCCACTTACCCTGCTGGAAGGGCTAGGGCTTAGGTGCTTGCCAACTGGCCAGTCAGCAGGAGTACTGGGCTTACTGGCCCACTGACTTCACTGTGGGACTGTGTCAGGGGTGAGGCCACAGCTGGGCTGGGCTGCAGTTCAGGGAATCAGACTGTTAAGGCCAGAAGGGACCACTGACATCGTGGAGTCCAGCCTGCTCCCTTACAGGGGAGGAAAAGAGGGCTCGGGAAGGGGAAGTGACCCGCCAAGGTGCCAAGCCGAGCTCAAGACGGAGCCGGGCTAGAAGCCAGCCCTCCTGACCCCCTGCTGGGTGTCTCCCGCATGATTCTCCCACCAGCCCACAGTGTTCTCTGCCGGGGACATGTCAGAACCGCCCAGACCGGCCAAGGGGACAGCTGGAGGGGTGGGGTGGTGGTACCCCAGGTGGACCTTGAAGGGCTGTGTGGACGTGAGCGGGCATAGAGAAGGGGACTGTCAGGGAAGCTTTCAGAGCGTGGCGAGGGCCTAGCTTGGAGGGCCAATGATATACTTATTCAGCAGGCGTGTCTTGAGTGCCTACTGTGTGCCAAACACAGGGGATACCGCAGTGCCTGGAGAGACCTGGCCTGTACCTTCTTGAGGGGAGGTGTGGGGGCCAGCATACTTCACTGACCGTGGTCTCGGGACCCTTCAGAGGAGTGTGGCCTGCTCACACCTCCATCGTGCAGAGGCGAGCGTAAGCCCCGAGTTCCCAGGCTGGAGCAGCAGATTCCCGTAGTGGGGGGTGCGTTTAGGCCACCCCTCGGGCTCTGGGTCAGTCCAGGGCCTGACACTGATGTTATTGATGGCACTCAATAAAGTAACTGAAATAAGAATGGAAGGACGGCTGATGACAGAGCTCAGGAGTGAGCCCGCTGGAGGGAAGGACTGAGCCAAGTTCAGGGTTAAGGAAAAGCCCAAACAGAAGCCACTTGAGATGGAATAAAGCAAAATCGGTAGGGAGAGTAGAGGGAATTTATTCATTCATTCGATGCCACTGATCACTCCCTCCCTCTTGCAAATCTCTCCTCTCACGGCTTCCAGTGCCATTTGTCTGGCCACAAATATTTACTGAGCACCTACTGTGTGCTGGATACTGGGCTAGGCGCTGGGGCTACAGGGATGGAAAAGACACAGACGCTGCTCTGGAGGAGCTCACCGTCTGGCAGAGGAGAAGCCAGAGGTGTGAACAACCACATTCCCAGGCAGAAAAGAGCTGTAATAAGGTTGGGAGGATCAGGGAAGCTTCCCAAAGGAGGCGGCCTGAGTGGGATATCCACAGGTGGAAAAGGGGCAGGGCCTTCCAGGGAACCAGAGGAACAGGAGCCTAGACATGTAGCATCGACGGCTCTGTGCTCCTTGGAGGCTGGGACTGAATCGCTCATTGACGTGACTCCAGTGCTGATAATAGACTCAGAAATTGATGCATAAATGGGAAGAGGGAGAAGGAAACACAGAAATATAGCACGTTCTGAGGAGGGGTCCAGTCTGACCTGGTTGGAAGGCCTCATGTATGGAGAGACGTGGACAGAAAGGCAGGATCCAGGTGATAAGGACGTCAAATGCCAAGTTAAGACATCCCGACTTGATTGTGAAGGCGAGTTAGAGCCAGAGAGGCTGAGCCTTGTGCGGCTGCCTTGCTGGGTAAGAGGGGCCAAGCCAGTGCACCCCAGGGCCCGGGCCCTCAGCCCTTCCAGAGGGAGAAGGCAGTGGAGGTGTCCATAATGATGGCCACTGTGGGCCCCGGTGCTCCCCCAGCGCTTCCTGCCTCCTGACACTTTCTCATCCGTCATACCATTTGGTTCTCCTAGCAACCTGTGAGCTAGAGAGGACTGGATTATCCGCCCCATTTATCAGACGAGGGAACCGAGGCCCAGGAAGGTGAAGCAGCTGGTGGCTCCTCTGCTGAGCCTCTGCTCAAAAAGCAGCACATTCAACCCTCATCAAAAATAAGGGTGTGGACGGATATTTACTGCCATGGAGCAACACTGATGCTATATCACTAAGTGAAAGGACAGTTTATGGAACAGATTACGGTACGGTTCTGATTTTGTTTAAAAAAACAGATGGTTACCTGGATGTATAGAGAAGGCTGTAAAAGAGAACACTTCCTATCAGATGATCAGTGATATGTCCGAGTGGTGGGATCATGGGTTGTTGTCATTTTCTTCTCAGTATTTTTTAGTATTGCCCACAACAGTGTTTCCTATAACAAGCAATTATTATTTTAGAGTCAGAATTTTTTTAAATAATGACTACTGGAAAATAGAAGACCAGCGCACAGGGAGTTGGGGCGGGGGCTGTGGCTGTCCCTGACCACCCTCTGCCATCTCCCTCGACCAGGCGCCCACACCCAGGTGGTCCAGGTGAACGACTCCATGTACGGTTTCATCGGCACGGACGTGGTGCTGCACTGCAGCTTCGCCAACCCGCTGCCCGGCGTGAAGATCACCCAGGTCACGTGGCAGAAGGCCACCAATGGCTCCAAGCAGAACGTGGCCATCTACAACCCGGCCATGGGCGTCTCGGTGCTGGCGCCCTACCGCGAGCGCGTGGAGTTCCTGCGGCCCTCCTTCACGGATGGCACCATTCGCCTCTCCCGCCTGGAGCTGGAGGATGAGGGCGTCTACATCTGCGAGTTTGCCACCTTCCCTGCCGGCAATCGAGAGAGCCAGCTCAATCTCACTGTGATGGGTAAGCTGACCTGACCACTCCTCTCTGCTTGGGTGGGGCCTGCGGCCTGGGCGCTTGGCCATCGTCAGTGGCCCCAGATGCTCTCCTTGGGTCGGCATGCTCCCGTGCTCTGGACGTGGCGCTTCTGGTCCCTTCTAACCAGGCTGTCTCAGTTCACTAGGGATGGGGGCTGGGGCTTCGCTGTGGACAGAGCTGAAGATCAGTATTCAGGTTGGAGCCCCACCGTGGGGCACTTTCCAGGCGGCCAGGAAGCAGGCAGACGCCGTGGTAAAGGAGAGAGCCGCTTGAGCACAGCAGGACTCCAAGAAGACTTCCACTTGACAAAAGGGGATACAAAGACTAGAGCAGGAAGGCTGTGGGTTAGACCCGAAGGGGTCCCTGTGAGAAGTGCTGGGAGGGGCTTTGGTGAAGCATAGCTGAGAGGCATGGATGGCCAGGGTGACCTGAAGCAAGGCCTGGCAGGTACCTGCCCTCCTGGCCTGTGTGTCCTTGATGAGGCAACAGAGCCAGACTCATGGCTCTCTCTGGTTCCCCGCAGCCAAACCCACCAACTGGATAGAGGGCACCCAGGCAGTGCTTCGAGCCAGGAAGGGGCAGGATGACAAGGTCCTGGTGGCCACCTGCACCTCGGCCAATGGGAAGCCTCCCAGTGTGGTATCCTGGGAAACGCGGCTGAAGGGTGAGGCGGAGTACCAGGAGATCCGGAACCCCAACGGCACGGTGACCGTCATCAGCCGCTACCGCCTGGTGCCCAGCCGGGAAACCCACCAGCAATCCCTGGCCTGCATCGTCAACTACCACATGGACCGCTTCCGGGAAAGCCTCACCCTCAATGTGCAGTGTGAGCGGGGCAGAGTGTCGGAGGGCTGGGTCTCCCGGGGTGGGGCAGGCGCCGTGGTCCCCTCACACCACCCCCACCCTCGCCAGCCCTCCCTCCTTTGCTTCTCACCTCTCATCACTCTCCCCACCCCGCCTTCCCTCACCCCTTATCTTTCCTCTTTTCCTTCCTCCTCCCTCTCTCTTTCTGGGGGTTCTTTGTCCTCCCCGCCTCTTCTCCCTTTGCCCACCCTCTCCTCATTCCCCTGCTATTTCTGCTCCGAGGGTCCGTGACCTCCACCCTCCCTGTCATTCTTCCCCCTCTTCCTGCTGTTTCCATGTCACTTCCCCTTCCATCCCTTCCCCATCAGAGCCTCCCTCACCCAAGTCCTGCTCTCCGGACCTCACCCTTTTCAAACATCACCTCTTGTCCCACAGACGAGCCCGAGGTGACCATCGAGGGGTTTGATGGGAACTGGTACCTGCAGCGGATGGATGTGAAGCTCAAGTGCAAAGCTGATGCCAACCCCCCAGCCACCGAGTACCACTGGACCACGTAAGTGCTGCGGGGCTGGCTGGTCGCCTTGCCGGAACCTTGCTGGTCACAGGGAGGCCCACCCACCCCACCTCCAGAAACCTTGGGCAGGGAGGAAATGAAGGTCTAGGCTCAGGTTGCTCGGTGAGAAGGGGAGAGGGGCCATGAGAGACACACACACACACACACACACACACACACACACACACACACACACACACACACACACACACACACACACACACCCTTGTATGACAGCCTCAGGGTCCTTGGGACAAACCATTCTGCCAGGGGGGCTTCCCTCGTGATCTGCCTTCCTTCTGCCCCCTAATAAAGAATGTTGTCATTCCCCTTTGGTGATTCAGTTTGAGTCACTCCCACCCCAGCCCCCAGTATTTATTTTTATCGAGGTGTCCCCAGGAGAGCTGGCTTTCTGGAGCATCCCAGATCTTTCTTTGTTCCTTTTCCTTCTCTCCAGCACCCCCAGATTCTCAGGGAAGAGGCAGCAGTCAGCCCAGAATGCCTGTGTTCACAGAGTGCTCGCCCCAAGGCCCATCCTCCCGTTCTTGGCTTCGTGGACTTTGGGCCTGGACCTCAAAGTGTCTAGTCTCACCCCCCACCCCCCCGCCAGCTCTGATGTCCTGAACCAAGGTTCTTCCCAGAGAAGAGCTGGATGGAACACACAGAAAGCAGAAAGACAGGGGCGTGGGGAAACTAAGAAGCAGGTTGACATGGGTGGCCAGAAGACGGCCGCCCAGATCGTGTCTACGTTCTTTTTCTAGGGAGTAGAAGGCACTGACACACGTTAGCTGTTTGTTACCATCCACTTCCTGGAACCAGAAGTAGTTCTGAAGGTGCGAGTGGGCAGGGCCTGCTTGCCAATTTCAGCTCCGGGTCCAACAGAATAATAGTTTTGTGGCATGGAGGATCAGGAGGAAGGAAAAGGTCTCCTGTGTTCAGGAACCTTCTAGGACTCTCCCCACGTGAAAAAGACCTGTGACATGCCCAGCCAGAAAATGAGATGGTGAAATGGAACGTAATTCCTAAACATGGGTCACATCTCGTTACCCGAGTAGCTTGTTAAAATTCTAGGCCATGACCCCAGTGGTGCAGCTTTAGTAGATTTGGGGTTAGGACCCCAGACTATTAACCAGCTACCCAGGAAACCAAGGACCAACTACCAGGAACCAGTGTGGTGGAAAGAGCCCTGTGCCAAGGGTCCAAAGCTCTGGCTAGAACTCCAGTTGTCACTTTCTAGCTATGTTTCCTTGGCCTTGAACCTTGTTTCTCTTCTGTTAAGTGGGACCAGTATCTACCTGTCCTGTCTGCATGTCAGTGCTGTCATGAGCAAATGTGAAACACTGAATGATACAAAACTGCCAAATGCAAGAGATGATTGTTGTTTTTTATTGTTTTTACCCCTTCCGAGACAGATGCTGCCTGTTAACTCAGCCAAAGGGCTGATGGTGTTGAAGTCAGGTGGGTGACACAGGGGCAGCTTCTTGGGGCTGGAGAGTCATAACCCTCTGCCTTGTCTCCCAATCCCTGCAGGCTGAATGGCTCCCTCCCCAAGGGTGTGGAGGCCCAGAACAGAACTCTCTTCTTCAGGGGACCTATCAACTACAGCCTGGCAGGAACCTACGTCTGTGAGGCCACCAACCCCATCGGCACCCGCTCAGGCCAGGTGGAGGTCAATATCACAGGTAGGAAGCTGCACCCTTCCCTGCCACTCCCCGCCTCTCCGCGCCCACTGCCTCCTCCACTGCCAGCATCCGCCACCTATGGGCTGTGTCACTGTAGGAAATTTGCGTCTCCTCTCCCTGCTTCTCTGGTTCTGCCTTGAGCTCTGGCCATTGGTCTTGCTTTGCTTTTCTCTTTACTCTGTGAAGGTTGCGTGTGAGACAGGGTGACTCCCCCCGCAGTCAGAGAGGGGCAGGAGGGAGGCTGCAGGAGAGAGGAAGTGCTGTTTACAGCAATGCTGTTTTGGGGGTGGGCGTGGTTAGAGCCTGCCCATGGGTCTGCCGACAACACACCTGTGTTGCTGCCTTGGTGGGGTGGGCTTGTGGGAGGAGCTCATCTCCTCCGAGCTTGTTCCTGCAGTTCAGGAAACCTGCATGGGCTGGAGGACGAGGCTTACCTCAAGCAAAGATACAGAGGGAAAGCCAGGATAGAGCCCAAAGCCATGGTGGTTTGTGTGCCCTGCAACTGAATTGCTATTTTCCCTGCATTTTTCTCTCTCAGGGCAGATGGGAGGGAGACTCAGCCTCTTGACCTCTTAGAGCAAAGGGAACACAGGGGCTGGGATGTTCTGGGGGAGACATCACATGGAACGTGAAAGGAGCATGGGCTTCCGTGTCAGACAGCTGGACAAGCCCCCATCTGTAAAATGGGCACAATATGACATGCCTTGAAGGCTTGTTGTCAGAATTTATATAACGTAGGCCAAGTACCTAGCACAGACCAGTCTGTCAATAAATGGCTCGTGTTCTATGGTTATTATCTTGTCTCTGTCATTATCATTATTAACGGAAAGATCAAAACAAGCCAATAGAGGGGTAAACTACCATCACAACTTCGCAACCAGGGTGTCTTTAACCCTGTATCTGAGCTAGTTCCAGGATGAGAAAGTGACAGAAAGACCCTCCTAGGACAGGAAGTGACATCATGCTGCTACTGAGCTGGATAGGAAGTGACCTCAGGGAGATGTTGAGCTAGGTTCAGGGATACTGGAAGTTGGGCGGCAGTTCCTGGCTCCAGGCACAGAGCTTGGGCAAGTCCTGAGGATTCATTAGCTCTGAGCCTGTTTCCCAGAAGTGGGAGACCTCACCTGTGGGTACATTCAAGGCACAGCTGCTGATAAAACAGCCCAAAGCTGTCCAAGGGCTGCATCTACCTGTCCTCGGGGCTGCTCTGTCACCTCTCTCGCCGGGGTTGGGAGGAGGGTGGAGTCACTTGTCACTTGCTCTTTTCTTCAACTCCCTGCTCTTGGCTCTCGGACTGGTTAAGGTGGTAGAAATGTCAGAGGGAACACAGTTTTCAGGGCATGAGCCCGCTGTGTCCCCCTTTGCCTGGCAAAGCGATAGAGCTATTCTTTTCTACTTAACCCCCCCTCCCCGCAAAAAAAAGAAGTGTCAGAGGTGGAGGCTGGGGAAAGCTGAGACAGCCCCTCCCCCACTCTAGGGTTTGGGGGTTCCCATAAGTTGGCAAGGATGGGAAGGCCAGTGTCACACACTTCTCGCCCCCTGGAGAAAGTCTGAGCAAAGCTCAATAACAGCCTCCTAGGTGCGTGAGCTCTGGCCATGTGGCAGATAAGGGTGAACAATGTCATAAGGGAGCATGACCAGCTGAGGGGATGCAGGTCCTGTGAGGGACAGCACAGACTTGGCCCGAGTGTGTTCACATACTGGCTCTTCCTGGCTGTGTGGCCTTCACCCCTCTGAGCCTCAGCTTCCTAGTCTGTAATACAGAGATCATCATACTTATCTCAGGCTTCTTTTGATCACGCCAAATCCGTATACCACGGCCTAGCACACAGCCTGGACTTCCTGCATGGGAATACCTTCACCCAGCCCTGGAGCACCAACGCCACCACTGCCTCCCCCGCCACCACTCAGGCTCTCTGGGGAAACTGCTGATTGGGAAATCAGGGGCGGAGGCCAAGAAACCCGGGAGCAATGACCTCCCATTGATCCTACTGCCCAGCATGAGTGGACCGGCCAGAGGCCCACTAAGCTTACGGTGCTAAGTGGTACTGCCCTACCCCAGAGGCAGGGCCGGGACAGGAAAGTCAGGGCCTCCCTTCTCCCAAAGCCCAGGAGAATGCAGGACCACCGTGAATGCAGGACTGCTCATCAGGCAGACGCAGCAGGTCCAGGAGCAGGGCTGGGAAAAGAGAGGAAAGGAAGAAAGGGAAACCAGCGTGGAGGTGAGCCACTCCTTGGGTGTGTTTGCTCCAATGGTGCCCTCCGTGGGATCTGTGGTCAGGCCTAAGTCGCCTTGAGGGGAAGGTGGGCCGGGGCCGCCCAGGGCTCCAGCTGGAAGAGGCACGCAGCGTGTCCTCGCATGCTCCCCAAATACAGAGCGGGATGGGGGTGGTCACCAAAGCCACACACATGGGTGGTGAGAAGGGCCTTGCATGAGGGGACTCTGTCATTGGCAGCCCAGTGAGGCAGGAGTCAGGGAAGCGTGATGCTCCCTGAATCACTGATGGGCCCAGGGGCTGTTTCACTGGCCGTCCCGAGGGAAGGTCTCTCAGCCCCCTCAGGAAGACTCAGCCAGGCGGCCTGAGCCTTTTCAGAGCTGTTCGCTCTCGTACTCACGGGCAATTTCCGCGCAGCCGCCGACCCCGCCAGCCTTCCTCCCGCATCGGCTGGTCTCCGGGGGGCACAGCCATGCCCTGTGCTCCAAGCCCCGCTGGTCTGGAAGGAATGCATGAACGAGATGGATAAGTGGAAATTTAATTTTTCATTCTGGCCATCGTACAGGTAATAGCTTTGCCCTGGGCGCATCTGGCGAGGGAAATGAAGAGCAGGGCAGAGGAAGGTGTGCAGCAGGGTGTGTGCCAGAGACACACGTGTGTGCAGGGCACGCGTGCACAGGGCCGCTGCACCACCTGCACAGACACACTTTGGCACAGGCTTCTTGGGCTCGCAGATCCCAGAGGAGGTGGCCTTTGAGTTGTTCCCTCAAGGATGAGTGGTGGGTGAGCGGCGATGGAGGAAGCGTGTGGGAGGAGAATGGCTGGGGCCGAGCGGGCAGGAACAGGGGGAGCAGAGCTTCCTCTCTCTCGGCCACGGGCGGCCTCCGAAAGCAGCAGCGTGGCAAGGAGGGCGGTCGAGACTGAGCGCCTGGGAGGCTGTGTGGATGGCATCTGGGGGACCAGTTAGGGGCCGTATGTACAAGGAGGGTTTTTCTAGAGGGAAACGACACATCCAGGCTGTGGCCGTGCGACTGACAGCAGAAGAGACAAACCCACCGGAATTTGCGGATACACTTCGCGGGGCCCGGGCCCTCAGAGAAGCCCATTTCCCAGGGGCGGTTTCATGGAGTGGGCCCCTAGTCACAAAACAAACCTGTGAGCTCCCCTCCGTCCTCCCTCTGGGGGCAACGCTGAGGGCGGGGAGGGCTGCGAGGGTATGGCCTCGACCAGACTAAAGAGGCCAAAGAAGGCAGCATCCGTCCCTGGGACTGGGTTTGTCCAGAGAAGAGTGTCCAGGGCACTCCCAAGAGCCAGGCAGGAAGGCCACCGGGATGCAGGGCGTCCCCAGTTTCCATTTCCAGCGCTGAGCGGGCTCAGCCATCAGGGGTGAAGGCAACAGGGTCTGCGCATTAGGCCGGGAGTCCTTCAGGCCAAGGGTTGGCGGGGCTTGGAGGTCCATCTGGAAGGGAGGGCTGTGTGAGCCTGCGAGTGTGCGTGCCCGGGCGTGAGTGTGGGCGTGTGCCCCTGAGCGTGTAAACGTGCACAGGCAAGCAGGCGAGCAATGTCTGCATGCTGAGTGTGCAGACGGGGCCCGCAGCTGTGCTGTGGGCAAATGTGGCCGCCTCCGGCCGCCCGTGGCAGCACTTGGGAGCCTGTGGGGAGGCAGCTGCGTCCACACCCCTGGGAGGATTCAGTTCCCCTCCACCGCCATGAGGCCCTGCCCGCTGGTCTGCGCAGTGTACAGCTGCTGCAGCTGCAGGAGCAGGAGAAGGGCTTCCCAGAGCTTGACCTCAGGCCTTCCCCCCTCCCTGGGCCCGCAGCACTGCACACTGGGAGGTGTAGTTCTCACAGCTTCCGGGCCTAGGCTTCTGGTGCCAGAGCGCTGGCTGCCTGCCTGCCTGCCTGCGGAAGCAGCAGGCGTTGGTTTGAGAAGCCCGAACATTCTCTTTGACCCCAAACCTCCTCTGGATCCTAGAACCAGACTAAACCCTAACCCTCGCTCCACCTCCGATCCATCCAAAGCCCCCGTACCAGCCCACCCACCTCAGTCAGGAGACCCCCCCCCAGCCCCAAAGGAATGCGGAGCCTCCACTGCCCCAGGGCCCCAGACAGCCTGCCATCCCCGAGGGGAGGCTGCAAGCCTTCAGCAGTGGGGCTGGGCTGCCCCCTTCGTAAGAGGAAGTGAGGGGAGCCGGCTGGTCCCCCACCAGGAAGCGCAGATGACCCCCACGGCCCAGCTCTTCTCTCCCGCCAGCTGCGGCCTTTGAGGCTCTGCTACTGGCACAAAGACGGGAGCTACTGGCTGAATGTGACAGCTGGAGGGGTGGAAGGGGAGGGCGCTCCGTTCCACACCAGACAGCCACCTCTGCTTACAAATGAGCTAGGTCCCCACGTGCACTCCTTCTGCACCCTCACTTGGCATCTCCACACAAGTCTGCGTTGCTGGAAGGTCATCTTAACCAGTCTTCTGCCTCTAGGCAGGCTGGCCCTAAAGTAGGCAAAATAACCAGGGTTCCCTTTGGTCCCAAAAATCTCCAGGGAAGAGTAAACATACTTAGGACTCAGTTGGGGAAAAGGTAAACAGAAGGCCCTAGAGAGGAAAGAGACCCAGAGGCTCACCTCTGAGACATGGCCTTGCCTTTGTAGAATTCATTCACCAAATGTTCTTGAACTCCGGCCACGTGCCAGGCTGTCTAGGTGGCAGGGGGTACGTCAGTGAGCCAAAGTCCCTGTCCCCGTGGAGCTTACGCTTTAGCACAGGAGGACAGACAACAAATAACAGATAAAATACGTTTGAAAAATTATGTGGTCATTTTGAAGGTGATAAGGAAAAAAGAAAAGCAGGGTGAGGGGTTCACAGTGCTGGGGGTGGGAGTTCATGAGCTGTGATTTTCGATAAGGTAGTCAGGGGAGGCCTTGGTGAGAAGGTGACCTCCATGAGAAGTTGGAGCCAAGCCCTGAAGGCGTTGAGGCAGTGAGCATGGGACACCTGGGGGAGGAGCTTTCCAGGGCGCAGAGCCGCCAATGCAAAGGCCCTGAGGAAGCTGGGAGTGGAGCGAGCTGGGAGGAAAGCAAGAGATGAAGGCAGAGGCACAGATCGTGTAGAGCATTTTCAGCTCTCAGATTTGACAGGATCTTTGTGGCTGCCGTGTTGAGAACAGCCTGTACGGGAAAGGAGTGGAATTGGGGAAGCCAGTTAGGCGGCTATTGCAATAATCCAGTTGAGAGATGATAGTGGCTGGGATCAGGTAGTAGTGATGGAGATGGTAAGAAGAGGTCAGGTTCGAGATTTACTTTGAATTCGAATTTACAGACTAGTTGGGACAGCAGCCACTCTCGTGAAACAGGCAATACAGTAAACTCTACCATACTGTGATAAGTGGGGCCCAAAAAATTCAGTCTAGTCAAGTGAAATGTAGGAGGTATTTACTTCTCCTTGGGTCTCTGTTGCTACAGAAAGCCTAAAAGTAAATATAGTTGAACTAATATTGTACACAACTGGAACACACTGAATTGAGTCGGTCCCAAATTACTATGACACTGCCACTTCCTCAACCCCTCTCCCTGTTCCTGCAGAAGAAAAGAACTTTAGCCACTTGAAAACTGGCAGAAGGACCAGAGCCAGTCATGGTAGATCCTAATTTGCATTTACTGCAGGTTGTTCTATCAGGCCTTACTGTAATATGTCAGTATATGATTAACGAAATGGAGTAAGCTATTGTTTATACCAGAATGAAAGCTGCAGACCACTGGTATGTAAACATTCTAAAGAGAAAGAGAAGTGTGAGCTGGAGAAGAGAAGGCTGCACAAAGAAGGGACCGAAGCACTGAAATAGGCAGAAGGAGATGAGGAAGGGCATTCCTGGCAGGGGAAACAGCATGAACAAAGGTCTGCAGTAAAGAATCTACTTGGGGGCTTCCCTGGTGGCGCAGTGGTTAAGAATCCGCCTGCCAATGCAGGGGACAGGGGTTCCAGCCCTGGTCTGGGAAGATACCACATGCTGCGGAGCAACTGGGCCCATGAGCCACAACTACTGAGCCTGCGCGTCTGGAGCCTGTGCTCCGCAACAAGAGAGGCCGCGATAGTGAGCGGCCCGGGCACCACGATGAAGAGTGGCCCCCGCTCGTCGCAACTAGAGAAAGCCCTTGCACAGAAACGAAGACCCAACAGAGCCAAAAATTAATTAATTAATTAATTAATTAAAAAAAAAAAAAAGAATCTATTTGGACAGCAAGAACGGTGAGTTGGCCAGACCCAAGATCAAGTTGCGTGATGGAAGCTTTGAAGACCAGACTGACGTGGTCCAACAGGCAATGGGGAAGTCATTGCTAGTCTTTTGAGAAAGGGAATGGTAGTGTCTACACAGTGAAAATTAACCTGGTGACTGTGGCTGGAGTGACTAAAGGGGGGGCAGAGACCAAATGAAGGTGGGAGATTCACAGATCTACTATAAAAGTAAAACCTGGTGTCAAGTGAGAAGCTATTGAATAGGAAGAATCAACAAGATTTGGTGGCAGATTTTGACCCAAGAGATGGAGAAGGAAGAGTCAAAGATAAGTAAGATTCTAAACTGGAAGAGTAGACAAATGGTGGTGGAGTTGTGGTGTTGAATGGAGTGGGTTTGGAGGGAAGACGGTGAACCATGTTGGGAGGGATGGGCCTTGAGTGGGTGGAGAGAATTCCAAGTGAGGTTGTGCTAGATAGAAGAGTGTTCAAAGTGTGTCCCCAAATACTTCTCCTGTGAATGGTCCTTGAGTCAGGAGGGTGGGGTTTGTGTTCCAGTAGGCTGGGAAACACTGTGTGTTCCCCTTACAGTTCAGTGTGCCTGAGAAGATGAAAGGGCTCTGATGCTTTGTCTCTACCGACATTTCCCGAAGCGTTTGACACCAGTATTTTTGCCAGCCCTCTGAGCCAATGGCTTGAGGTTCCATGGCCACAGCTTGGGAACTGCTGTCCCAGAGGCCTTTGGAGATAAAGCCCCAGAGTTGGGGGAGAGCTAGCTACCCAAGATGGTTTGGAGAGCCAGCAGGATCAAGGTAACTCATGACACTGAGGCCAGGTCTGTCCCTAGGACAGAAAGCAGAGGGTAAGGTCCAAGGATGGAGCCCCCAGCCAGGCGGCTGGAGCAGAGAGAAGGCCCAGCAGTGCAGTCTGCAGACAGAAGGCTCCAAAAAGAAAGCCGAGGGTCAAGGACTCCTTGTGTTTATTGGAAGGCAAAGGAAACATGTCAGAGAGGAAGGGCAAGTTCCTCCACCTGATGCCTTTCTTATTCTGCTGACCTCTCCAAGTCCTAGTCATCCTTCAAGGCTTGGCCTAAGTCTTCTCTCCTCCAAGAAGCCTTTTCAAACTCCAGGCCACAGGACTTTCCTGCACTGCACTCCTGAAGCCCTTATCTGCCAGCGCCCTTGATGTCCGCATGCTGCTTTGCTTAAGAGTGTCATTTGGTTCCTCAGCTGGGCTGTGAGTTCCTGGTATCCTATGACTAGCGAAACAGATGCCTGGTACATGTTTGCTGAGTGGATGGGTGGGTGGGTGGATGGAGCGATGATGCGGCAGGTGGCGAGAGGAGAGAGCACGCAGGTACAGGGTAAGAACTGAAGAGGGAGCCGGCAGGTTGAAAGTACACAGGTGGCTAGGTTCCTGCCAGCTGCCTCTTGGGTGTTTCTTGTGGCAACACCTCCCACCTCGCGGGGAGCAAGTGTGCAGCCCTTTTCAGGGCGGTGAACAGATGGGACCTGGTGAACCAGGAGAAGACGCTTGAGGTTCAGGGAGACTGTTCTGGAAGTGGGCGGTGAGGACAAATATTCAATAAATATTTATCGGGCAGCCACTCGGTGACCTGCACCGAGGACGCAGTGGTGACAAGTGGGAAGCTGCGTCCTCAGTGGTTGTGCTTCTCTCTGCCAACTCCCGCCCCGTGGAGAG
This sequence comes from Balaenoptera acutorostrata, assembly GCF_949987535.1. Lineage (NCBI taxonomy): Eukaryota > Metazoa > Chordata > Mammalia > Artiodactyla > Balaenopteridae > Balaenoptera > Balaenoptera acutorostrata. The sequence goes on along the minus strand of NC_080072.1, from coordinate 99,612,645 downwards.
GCCCGGAGCAGGAGCCTCTGGGTGGTCCCAGCTCAGCCACGTGACACAGGCAAATCGCCTCCCTTCTTCGGCCCCCGTGTTTTCATTAGCCCTTCCAGCCCGAACTCGTGGAAGGCGCTTCCTCTTCTCTTCTAGAATCCTTGCCCTGCTCCCGCTGCAGACAGCACCCCGCAGGCTCACACACCAGACCGGCTCCACCTCTGGGAGGAGGGACTGGTCTCATAGGAGGAACAGGATTCCCACGGAGGGAGTGATGGTGAATCGGGGAGTGAACTGGCAGAAACAGATTCCCAAAGGCCAGAACATATGCCCAGATTGACCGCCTCCCTTGGCCTGAAGAGAGGAGGGCTGGGAGCAGCCGAGGTCAGCCCTCCAGGCCTGCCCTGGACCTGCCCACCGGCTCCTCCTGTCCAAGGCCAGCCGTGGTCTCCGGTGCCACCCTGTGGTGGTGCTGGGAACCGCCTCCCTCAGCATCACCTGGGCACCCCTTCGCCCTCTGGCCCGGCCCCACTGGCCGACAGTCACCCGCCCAGCCTTCTCGCCCTGCCCACCCACTTCCTTTCTCTTTTCACCTTTTCTGCCTTCTCGTTTCTGCTCTGCCCTCAGTGTGTACATATTCGTACACACACGTTCATCACATCAGCACATGTGTGTGGGCCGGTGGTGACAACAAGGGTGTATGCCGGCACGCGTGCTCGCTTGTGTATACTTGTCATCTTTGCTACTCACGTACTCTCACGCCCCCTTTCTGCACAGCCATGCTGAGCGTCTTATGCTCATAGCCCAGCTTGGCTGCACCCTGGCCCCCACCCTGCCCTGCAGGGCCAAACTGCAGCCAAGAACCACAGCCCGGGTCTCTGGCACTCACGGGGCATCTACGGGGCCAGCACCTCGGAGCAGATGAAATCAGGCGTGGGGCACCCGGTCTGCTCCAGGCTCCGAGTCTCAGAAGCCAAGGTGTGGTGCTGGGGCGCAGTGACCAGCAGGTGTCGGGCAGAGGGGCAGTGGTGACACTTGCACAGGCTTTCGGTGCAAGAGAATCAACGACGCGTCATTGGCTGATGCCCTCGGACAAGTTATTTGACCTCTCTAAGCCCCGTCTCTTCGTGTGCTGGAGGGAAATTAACAGCATACTTACTTCACGGTGTGTCACGGCGGCGACTGGCGTCTACTTGGACACGGGGTCATGGGTGGGCTGGCTCCACATCCAAGGAGAAAGTCAGCCTGGGGGCTCTGGGGCTACGAGGCTGTCTCTGCCTCTCTCTGGCCCCAGCTACCCACGCTGCAGTGTGTTGGGCTCCTGGATGGGTGGGGTGCTGGGGGGACCTCGGGCCCACTTCCTGGCTTTCCCTCCCCTGCCACCCCTGCTGACTCCCCAGGAGCAGACACTGACACTGTCCCCCCTCCATCTCTCTTCCTCACCCAGAGTTCCCCTACACCCCGTCTCCTCGCGAACCCGGGCGGCGCGCCGGGCCGGTACCCACGGCCATCATCGGGGGCGCGGTGGGGAGCATTCTGCTGGTGCTGGCCGTGGTCGGCGGGATCGTGGTGGCCCTGCGCCGGCGCCGGCACACCTTCAAGGGCGACTACAGCACCAAGAAGCACGTGTACGGCAATGGCTACAGCAAGGCCGGCATCCCCCAGCACCACCCGCCCATGGCCCAGAACCTTCAGTACCCTGAGGACTCGGACGACGAGAAGAAAGCCGGCCCCCTGGGCGGCAGCAGCTACGAGGAGGAAGAGGAGGAGGAGGGCGGAGGCGGCGAGCGCAAGGTGGGCGGCCCTCACCCCAAATACGACGAGGACGCCAAGCGACCCTACTTCACGGTGGATGAGGCGGAGGCCCGTCAGGACGGCTGCTACGGGGACCGGACTCTGGGCTACCAGTACGACCCTGAGCAGCTGGACTTGGCCGAAAACATGGTTTCTCAGAACGACGGGTCTTTCATTTCCAAGAAGGAGTGGTACGTGTAGCCCTGTCTGCAGAGACCCTGCCCCAAGCCCACACCCGCACGCCCCCTGCCCGCCCCCCACCGTCCACTGCTCCAGGAGCTCGGCAGAGACTCACCCAGCTGCTGGGGTACCTGGGAGCCCAGGGCACGCGGCCTGGCTTTGTTTTGATTGCCTCCCCCCCATCCTCCCCCATGGTGTGTGTTCACTGTGGCTTCGGTGTTGCTGGTACCTTTCCTCCCCTGACCCCACCTGCCGCCCTCCACAGGGAGCCCTAGTCCCGTCTTGTGTACCTAGACGTCCCTCCGGGGTTTGGGGAGTCAGCCCTCCCCTGCCCCCAACACTGGAATTTGTCTGTGTCCTGTCTCTGCGGGTGGAGGGCTGAAGGGGCTCCAAGAGGAAAAGCCCCCTGCCGCCGACCCCAGATGCTGCTCCTTTTTCCCTGGGAGAGGGAACCCAGCACCCCCTCCCCCATCCCACCGTGAGCTGACCAGCTGGAGTTCGGACCCCCGGTCTAGGCAGCCATTGCACCCAAGGGGTAGGGGAGGGGGGGTGGCTTTTCCAAAGCACCCAGGGTTGTCTTTGTTAAGTGAATCAAGCTGAGGTCGCCACCTGAGGCCTTGGGCAGTGTGTTTTCCTGGCAAGGTTAGTTTTACATTTTTTTTCCTCATTGGCTTCCAGAGAGTTAAGGTGGCCCAGCTCTGGTGTGTCCCTCCTCTTTACCCCAGTCTGCTCCCCACATAGCGGGACTCCAGGTAGACTCTGGCCCAAACTTCCCATACACTTCTACCAACACATATGCACACTTACACACACACACGTGCCGCTCGTGTCTACCCCTGTGCTCCCCCTGGGGTCACATGCCTTACCCAGGCTGGACACTGCCCAAGGCCCGCCTCTCTGCTCCACCTCTCCCCCTTCCTTCCAGCTGAGGATGGGGCCAGCCTTCAGAAGCTTCCAGGGGGAGCTGAGACTAGGCCCTTCGGTGCCTCCACCCTAGCATCTCAGGCTGGCTCTTAACCGCTTCTCATAGCATGGAAATTTCTTGAATTTCTCCCTATCCATCAAGTGCTAGCAACTCTTGATTTTCTTGGGGAGTCAGAGCTGGGATCCCGGAAGGGAATTACCTCCAGGAGCTACAGGTGAAGGAGGATCAATGCAGAGGGCACCGGAGAAGGAAGCCCGCACGATAGGAGCTCTGCAAACACAGGCTGATAAGACCCTGCAGAGCGCAGGTAGCTCCTGGCCCACAAAGGCCAATGTAGCTGCTCCGGGCCTGCCAGAAAGTGCGAGGGGCACGGGGAGCCAGGGATCCTGAGTCCGAAGCTCCTGCTCGCCACCCTCCCCGTCCTGCTTCAGCTATCCCTGGTCTCCATTCTGGATGAGGTGGGGAACCACGGAGAAGCTTTCCCTTTGAGTTGTAGATTCCCTTCTTGAATGGGGTTCTGGGTTCCTGTCAATCACCTGAGACTGATGGTCTTCTCCAGGATACCATGGAGGAAGGCCCCTCCCAGCCCCTTCTTTGCTCCCCCAGCTCAAAGTGCCTCAGTTCCTCCATTTGCCTACCCCATCCCCCTAGCACTCTAGATGGGAAAGACCCTGGGATGGGAGAGGCAGGTTCATGCCTGCCCATGAGGATTCCAGTGAACTTAGCCCAGGGTGCAGGGGCTCTGTGGGATGGCAAGTGTTGGGGGGAGGAAGGCAGACCACTCTGTGCCCCACGGGCACCAACCTACCCTGCCATAGGCTTCCCAAGGGAGCGCCCAGCCTCCCGCCCTACTCCTCCCCTCCCTGGTGCTGCTATGGAACCCCCAGCCAGCTCCATCTCTGCCCTGGCAACCCTGGACCCACCAGCTGGGTCACGCTCCTCCCCCATCCCCCACTGCCCTAGCCCCAGCCCAGACCACCCAGTAGCCACGTAGCAGAAGTCTGAAGCCATGCCAGCCCTGGGGCGGCACTCCCCTCTCTTGGCATTGGGGGTACTGGATGGGGTGGAGTTGGGAGAAACTTCTGGGGTCTTTCTAGCCACAGGGCAGAGGGGGTGGAGGAGCTGGGCTGCATCTCCCAGCAGTATTAGTGTCCCCCCCAGGGCAGAGGACCTTTTCCATGTTACATCACTGCCCCATCCCACCTCACACCACCCTGGCCCCTCTGCTTGGTCCCCTTGCCCCCAGGCAGGAGGAAATCCCAGGGGCCTGCCTGATAGAGGCATTCTCTGTCCCCTTGAAATCACAAGACTGAAAGGACTCTTCCTCTTGTGTCTCCCTTATCTGCACTGCCACCCCCTCTTCCTCCTTATATGATGGACTTAGGAGGCCCCCGGGCCCAGCCAAAGCACTGAGTCCCCCTTAAGACACCTCCAAGCCCTCCCCTCCAGCAAAGCACAAATTGTGGGGTCCATGCCACATGTGTGGGCCACGTAGGAGGCTCCTGCCTTGGCAGGGACCCATCAGCAGCATGCCCAGCAGGGCAGCTGCTACCCGGGGCCAAGAGTCGGCACGAGGCCGGGGTCGGCCCCTGGGCCTGGGGTGACGGGGTTTTCTGTGCCCCGAGTTTGTGGGGCGGTGGGTACTGCTGCTGGGCCCATAGCCACAGCCGCTGGCACAGTGGAGGTCTGGCCCAGCAGAGAGACGAAGAAGTCTTGCTTCTCCTCCGTGCCCCCAACATGAGCTGAGCTTCTGCCTTTGCTGGAAATGAAATAAACTTGGTCTGCATCGTGCCAAGGCCTCCCCACTGGTCATCCTGCCTCTTGTTGCCCTCCCCGTCCTTGCCCGCCCCCCACTCCACCAATACCCCTCTTTCCTTACAATTTTGATACTGTTCTAATGTGTAAAAACCCTGAGTCCCCTTTGACCAGAAGGATCTGAAGAGCGGCAGCATGGAATCAGGGAACACAGGCACGCACGTGCAGCCATGCGTCAGGCCTGGTGCACGCCCCCCGACAGACCCAAGCACAGGTGCCCCGGCCCCACAGACATGCCAAGGGGCTGGGCTGGTCCTGCTGAAAGCCCTTCAGGAAAAACTGATTTCCCAGCACTCGGGCCATAAGAGAGACTCACGGGGGCCCTGTTTCCCAGGCATGTGCCCCCATGCCAACCCCCTCCCGCGTGCCCGAGTCACTGGTGCAATAATTTTTCTGCCATCCTCCAAGCAGAGGAGTCGGGGATTGTGTTAGGTGGTGTGGGCAGCTCACGTGGGAGGAGGGGAGGGCTGCCAGGCCTCCCGGGGGCCAGACGGAGACCTTCTAGGCCTGACTGCCACCAGGCCCCAGGCCTACGGGGAGACGTGCCCAGGCCCCTGCGCCGTGGCCCAGGTGGTGAGGGCTTCTGGGACCTCGCTGCTGCCGCCCGATTGTAAGGCCAGAGGAGCCCCTGCCCCACAGGTGCTGCTGCTCTTCTGACTCCTGCTGTGAGGAATGGGATTGTTGGCCGGAAACAAACAAACAAAACAAATGGTTTTCTTTTTTTTTTGTTTTCTTTTTTTATATAAATGGAAACAAAATCCAGGAGAAGCTGCCCCCTCCCCTCCCCCCTGAGTGTGATGCACTACCTTTGCTTCAATTTCTTAGTCACTGTTTTTGTCTTTGGTCCCAGGGATGGCCCAGCAGATTCTCCTGGTTCTAACCCAGGGGGTGTTTGCATCACCCCCTTTTACTTGTATAAAAAAAAAAATGATGGGTTGAAAAATGTACTGAGGAAAAAAAATGTACTTTTTTATAAATAAAGTCTTCAAAACAACCGCGGTTGCTTCGTGTCCCTCGGGAGCTGGGCCCTTCCCCACGGACCTGGGGGCAGGACAGGGTACAGCGGGGATGAGCCAGCGCCCCAGTGCAAGGAAGGCGGCCTCCACCCCGGGCCCCATTCCCATGGCTCTGGAACCCTGGCTCTGGAACCCTGACTCGGACCCCGAAGGAGCCCCCTGCCCAGGCCAAAGGAGCCCCAACCCTCCCTCTTGCGGGAGCCCCAAGGGCAAACGTGAGGGTCCTGCCTGAGTCCTCAGCACAGCTCCCGGGCTGCCACTGAACCGCCTTGCACACACGTGGGACCGCCGAGGACAGCAGCATGGGGAGGCGTTGGCTGCTCAGACACAAGCAGGGAGCCCTTCAACACGCGGCCTGAGAGTCTGGGGACCGATGGTGCAGAGGGAGGGCCCTGTGCTGGCTAGAGTCCCCTGCCCTCCTGCCCCAGAGCGCCTACTCAGGCCCCTCCAATTCCCCTCCTCACCCCCCCGCCCCCCCCCCCACTGTCCTGCTTCCTGCCAAGTCCCCTCCCGTGGTGGTTTGGAGAAGAAAACCAGCAATGTCACACCTGTCGTGTTAAACAGATCCCTGGGGACAGGGCAGAGACAGGAGCTTTATCCTCTCATCTTTTTGGAGGATACTGCCGACTGCATCCCCTGCAAGCTCTCAGAGACCCCGCCCCGCCCCCCCAGGGGGCTGGTTGGAAGGAAGGTCTCCTAGTTCCTTGGTTACCTCGCCCCTCCCCGCTCCAGCACCATCTGCTTCCCATCTCCTGGGCTGGAATGCAGGACAAATCGATCCAGGGGTGGCAGTGGCAGGGGCTTCAGAGACTGCCCCCTCCCAGCCACCCCCAGCAGCATCTCCTTTCACTGAAATCCACACCATACACCCCTGAGAAAAGGGGGTGGGGACGCTGGAAGCCTAGGTGGCTGCCCAGCAGCAAGCCCTCCCGCCCGTCTGGGGCAGGACCACGCCCTCCGAACATGGGCTTGGGGCGGGCGGAATTGGCGGGAGCAGGAGAAGCCAGCAGCTGTTGGCAGCTGGCTGGGTCCCTCACTGGAAGGTCAAACCCAGCACCTTAGACTGTGTTTGGATGTTGATACTCGAGTGAGATGCAAATTGGTTGTTTAAGCGGTCACTTCCTCAGTTTTCCAGGCTGTCCGTTTAAGTTAATTTTTAATTTGCACAGGCAATAAATGCTTAATTACATTATTAATATATTGGAAGAGAGCAATGGACAGAATGTCCTAATTGGCATTTAACTAGAGCGTTCCGGCAAATTAGCCAAGACTTTCTCCAGCAGCCGAAGGCGGGCAAGCCAATTAGTCCCAGGCACAGCCTCTCCGGGCTGGAGAAGCCAGACCCAGCCCCATCCCCCGAGATACCAGGAGGCCAGGACAAACGTAGCTTTCTAGTTGAGCTAGGCTTTGGAAGAACCTTCTGCTAGTTAGGCTACTTCTGCCCAAACTTCAACCCTTGCCCCTGTGCTCCATCCCCACCCTCAGCAGAGCAGAGGACAAAACGCTGAATGGCTTGGAGACAGGATCCACCTGAGAGGTCAAGGTCCCCCTGGGGTGTGCCCACCATTGCCTTACCTTGACTGTGGGCCCAGAACTGAGATAGCTGGGCAGCCAAAGCTCCTCTCTGCATACCAAGGAGTCCTCTCTCCCATCCTCCTTACCTTAACCTCTGCAGATGGTTAAGGGAATGAACTTGATGAATTGAGGGATTCATTTATCCACTCATGCATTCATTCATTTGGCCACGCTGGGCCAGGCACTGTGCGACCCTGTGATAGTCCCACCCAGAGTCCCTGGTCTCAAAGAATTCAGAGCCTCCAGGGTCCTAAACCCCAAAACAGTGCCATGCTGGCCATGGACTGAAGCAGAGCTATGTGTAAAGTGCCATGGTAGCACAGAACGGGAGTGACTAATTTTGTCTGGGAAGGTCTGAAAGGCTTGATAGAAGAGGTGAATTTTCCCCTGAGCCCTGAAGGATGTGTAGAAGTTCCCCAGACCAAAGGTGTGTTAAGAGTATTTCAGGACGGCTTGGAATTTAGCATCTTATATTAATTCTTCTAATAAAAGAGATCGTTCTAGTCCAACACACTTGTTCAGCACGTGGAGAACTGGAGCCTAGAAAGAAAACTAAGGTTTGGTAACCAGACCATCAGAAAGCATGTGCTAAACATGCTCAAGGACAAGGCCACGTCCTGAGAGCAGTAGGAGTAGGAGGAGTCCAGGGGAAGGGGTGGTACCAGCCTAACTCCCTTGGGGGTATACTAGATGTGACCCAAGGCTCGGTCCCCCACCCCGGCCCCAGAATAGGACAAACACCCCTGGGGTGTAAACTGGGCTTTCGGGAGCCACACTTGGTGTTGAGTGGAGCCATCGGTCAGACAGGGCCCGTGGAGAAGACTTCCTGGAAAAGGCGGTGTGATTCTGGTCCCAGTTCTGATGTAGTTTTTTCCCACACCACTGAGCAATCAACTCAATTCTAACCGTATTTACCTGGAGGCAGCATCAGATCTCACAGTTAAGGGCTCAGTCGCACAAGACTCCTCCCACTTCAGGTGCTAATCACAAGTCCAGGTTGTTACCTGTGCTTCTGACTGACTGGCTATAAATCAGAGGTCCCCACGACCCCCTCCCTGCGTTCGATTAATTTACTAGAGCAGCTCATAGAACTTAGGAAACCGGTTTACTCGCTAGATTACTGGTTTAGTGTAAAAGGATCCCACTCAGGAACAGTTAAAAGGAAGAGATGCAGAGGGCAAGGTATATGGGAAAGGGGCGTGGGGCTTCCATGCCTCAGGGAACTAGCCTCTCCCAGCACCAACCTGGAAGCTCTCCAAACCTGTCCTTCCGGGGTTTTATGGAGGCTTCCTCACATGGGCATGATCCATTAAATTATTGGCCATTGGTGACTGAACTCAATTTCCAGCCCCTCTCCCCTCTGCAGAGGTCAGGGGTGGGGTCGAAAGTTCCAAACTTGGTTGTTCGCCTGGCACCCAACCCCCATCCTTAGGTGCTTTCCAAAAGCCAGCTCATTAACATAAACTCAGGCGTGGTTGAAAAGGATGTCCTAAGAATGACAAGACACCTCTCTCACTCTTATTCCTTAGGAAATTCCAAGGATTTTAGGATTTGTGCCAGGAACAAGACGAAGGCCAAATATACACTTCCTGTTATAAGTCATAATATCACAGATGGTATCTGCAGTGGTTTTGAGGAATGAGAGGCACATAGGTTGGTGGGAAAATGGAAGAGGAAAGGGCTCTGTGAAAGCTTGAGGAAAGCAGCAACCAGACCCTGCTCCTAGACCCCCTCTGTCCTCTCCCCACAGCCAGACACTTCTGGGGAGCAATGCTTGGGCTCCAGCTTGGTACTGGCGTATAGGGCCCCCAAACCCTATTTTCTGCCTTGGCTTACAGGCCGGATGGCAGAGCCAGGCCAAATCCCACTCCCCAACCCCAGCATCAGCTCCCAGATGAGAAGCTGCAAGCACTGCCCTCTTGCCTCCCTCCTTTCTGCCAGCCACGCCTTCCCTAGCTGGAGGGCACCCTCGCTTCATTGCCTTGGGCGACATCTAAGCTGGCCCTTCTGGCCCTGCTGCATCCAAACTCATCCTGAGCTAGGAAAGGTATAGGAATGGCCTTGCTTGGCTCAAGAACCAGCCCCAGGGCATCATCAACACACACCGCAGGCTCCACTGAGCCAGGGAACTAAACCCTGGACACACAACCCAAATCACCTGGGGACTTAAAAAATCAAATATCCAGGCCCCACCCCCAGGCCAATAGGGTCAGAGCTCTAGGGTTGGGACCCAGACAGCTATATTTTCAACAAGCTACCCAGGAGGTTCCAATGAACAGCCAGAGTCAGAGCCCCCGGTGTGGAGGCAGAGGCCATCCAAGGTGTCAATCGTGAGGAAGAGGCACGTCATGAGATGGGAGACTGGGACTGCGGGTGGGTAGTTAGGTGATTCGGTGAGTTAATGCACATAAGAGTTTGGGTGCCAAATATGCTCTGTACTGTCACCATCGTCAGTCATCTTCATCATCGCCATCCTCATCCCCTCTGAGACGGGATCCTGGATGACAGTGACTGCAATGGAGGCCAGTCCCTGGAGGCAAGTAGGGAGCCAGGATGGAACCGTGCTTGTAACGCTAATGGAGCAGGTTTTCTGGGTTTAGAACATTCCTGAGCGCTTGGCCTCTGGGCACCTGTCAGAGGGAAAGTGGGATCCTGAGTTAAAAGCTCGGGCAGGCAGTCTCGCAGGCCCGCCCCGAATGGGGTTGTTGCTCCATAGTGTTACCACCTTAGGAGAAGCAAATGGGGTTTATGAAGGACAGTGATAGTCTCCTTAGAGTCCAGTTAGGCAGATGAGGGGGGACCCTCGGAGAAAGACAGAGAGGGAAGGTGGCACACCCGGGCCCCGTAAGCCCTTTCCTCCTTGCCCAAGGACTAGCCAGAGGGCCCCTCCAGAGCCTTCTCTGAGGAAGGTATTCCATTCCACAGGGAGCAAAGACCTTTAGGGGAATAACTGACTCACAGACTGGCAGGCTGGGGTGCCCTCAGCCTGAACTCCTCACACCCACTGTCCCCTCAGTTAGTGGCCAGCACATCTCCATGGGACCCTCAGCCTCGAGAGAGCCTCCATGGGTGAGAAAAGAGTCAGCAAGTGATAGGACCACACAAGCTGCCTTCCTACCAGGCTGTAAGCCCTGGAGGGCTGGGATCCCATCTTATTCATCCTCAGCACCCAGCCCAGGGTGGACAGAGTGGGTGATCAATAAAGGCTGAACAAAACTGAAGTCATCCAAGTGAGAGTCAAGAGATCTTGCAGGTGGCATGGCCCAACCTCCCCGAGGCAGGGCTGTCCTCCAAGCATCCCAGGTGCCTCTGGAGAGGGGCACCGCACTACCTCTAGAGCTAAGCCCTAGCATCAAAGGGCAACTTCCCTATTCAGACAAAATTTCCCTCCCCTAAGTTTCACCCATTGGTCTACGTATTTCCCGGAGAAGCTACGTGATCTGGCCTTCCTAGGACAGTCCTTCAGGTATTTGGAGATGATTACTCCTGGCCCAACCTCTTTTTCATATGATTCTCCCTCTGCTCTAGTCATCAGGCCACTTAGCAACACATCTGTTAGGAACCTGGACCTAGGAGTCAGGCAAACCTGGGTTCAAGCCTTGGCGGCGTTGACTTGATGTGACTTGACTCACATCAAAAATCCCAGTTATCTTTGGACTTTGGGTGGTCATAATGTATCTCTGGAGGTTCACTGATTGTAACAAATGTACAACTTTGGTGAGCGATTTTGGTAGTGGTGGCTGTGAATATACGGGGGCAGGGGGGTATATGGGAAATCTCTGTGTCTTTCAATTTTGCTGTGAACCTAAAACTGCTCTAAGAAAAAAAGAGCCTTTAAAAAAAATCCCATTACTCCAGCTGTTCCTGAAGAAAACCCATTACCAGCTCCCTCCCATTCTGAGGGCCAGGGAATAAATGCTGTTTCCAGGAACTGATCTGACCAGCAGGCGATGGGGGTGGAGGGGTGGGAGACTATCTGCATGTCCTCCCTGAACCTGGCGTACTCTCTCTTGCTCTGTGGCACGGCCAACCCAGCTGACCTCATGGTGATGGTATGGAACACAGAGGGGCTCAGTCGTGGCGGTTAAATTTCTGGATGCATGGGTGGATGGATGGGCGGATGAATAAACCTTTGAGTCTTTTTCATGTGTGCTGCCTCTGAGCAGATCTCTCTCACCCTGTACCTGGGCTGTCTATTTTTCTCCGAAATGTGGCGCTTTTCATGTATCTCTGCTCTGTTTTATCTTAATGACAAAGTCAGCATTTCAGCCTGTTGGGATCCTTTCAGATGCTGGTTCTATCATCAGTTGAGTTCACACTCGACATCTATTGAAAACCTGGTAAAAGGAAAGAGGCAGGGCCTTAGGGTCCATTGATCTCCATTCAATCCCTAGTCCTACCACTTGTCAGCTGTGTGAACCTTAGGCAAGTTGCTTGCTTTCCCTGAGCTTTATTTCTCAATCCATGTGAACAGACTGCTGGGATGAATAAAGATAGTTATAGAGAGAGAAAGTTAGTTGTAAAGCAGATAACAGTGGCACCTACCACAGAGGGTTGCTGTGGGGATTAAAGGAGAATCATCCCTTTATAAAGTACTTAACACAATGCCTGGAACAGAGTAAGTGCTCGGTTAAGCTAGGATAATATTAGCTCTTACTATTATTTTCACCACTGTGCAACTGCCCTTAGCAGCAGCAAATTGCAGCATGGAAACAGAACCTGTCATAGAAACGACATCAGGCACTAGGACTCTTGCCAAGTCCAAGTAGAATCCCAGCTCTGCGCCTTCCTGGCTATGGGGTGACCATCCCCTTAGTTCCTTTCTCCCTGACTTGCATCATCCCACGCAAAGACCCACCAGCTAGTGGGAAGGACAAGGCATTGAGGGGCTGCGACGTGTCCCTCAAGGGCGTGGCCTTGGTGGGGATTCCTATGCTAGGCCACCGCCCGGGGGATGGGGGACTGGGGCCAGCTGTGGGAACCTGAGGCCACACTTACTCCAGAGCGAAGGCTTCCAGCAAGCCCTCCAAAGTTTCATCTTCAGGAATGCCCCAGAGCCTCCTGAGGTGGGAGGCAAGAGGATGGGTCTCAACTTTCCATTGTTTTACTTTCCAGGATTCTGTGTCAGGTTTTAACCCTTTGTTATTTTTAACTTAAAAGAAAATTGTATTGAGGAATACCGACAGTAAAGTGTCAAATCTTAAGGGAACAGCTCCATATTTTTATAACCATGTTATATGTATACACCCACGTCATCAGCCCCAGATCAAGTCACGGAGGCTCGCTCAAGCTCCCTCTCAGGCAAACACCCCCATTCTGGAACTTCACATAAATGGAATCATGCAAAGTGCGCACTTACTTGTGTGTCTGGCTTCTTTCACGCAATACGATGTCTATGAGATGTATCCGTGCTTCTCCTCGCTGTGTAATATTCTATCGTGTGAATGTGCCACAATGTAGTCCTCTATTCTGTCATTAGTGAATATGTATGTGGTTTCCAGCTTGGGGCAATTATGAATAAAGTTGCTGCAAACAGTCTTGTATGTAACTTTGGAGCACTTAACACTCATTTCTGTTTAGAACGGAATTAGGATTGATAGATACAGCCAAACAGTTTTCCAGTTTATGCCCCAGTGTAAGAGGGTTCTGATGCCTCCACTTCCTTGCCCACACTTGGTATCATCTATCCTTCTAGGTTTAGCCATCTGGCAAGGGCATAGAGGTATCTCGTGGTTTAATTTGCATTTCCCTGATGACTAAGGATGTCAACACTTTCATATGACTATCAGAGATTTGGAGTTCTGAAAGGGTCCTAGATTTAAAAAAAATTTTTTTGGGAAATCCATTGTCATGCATTCCCTGGAGGATGGGTTAGCCAGCCACTCTGTGGTCATCTGGGGACAGGTCCCTGTTCTAGGTGCCTAGGAGGTCCTGGGGAGGCGGGGACAGGACAGGTAGAGCCAGAGGAGGAGGGAGGGTGGTGTGTGTTCTGGAAGAGTCCCAGAGTAGCAGGAAGGAAGGGCCAGCCATCGGCAATCAGGAATTCTGACACAAGACACAAAGCAATGCCCTATGGCTGAAATGAGCTGTCGAAGTGTCACGATGATGACACTGGGTGGAATTAGCTGGGGAACCATCCTCTGCTCCCCATGATCGATTCCTAAGCAATGCAGTTTTCCGGGAGTTTCACCAAAAAAAGGGCAGGGGACGGTAAGCCACACCCAGATGGGCTTTTCGCTGATGATGATAATGGGTTGGCAGGGAAGTGCAGGTGGTCAGGGCTGGACCGAAGGCAGGAGGCAGGTAATGTGCTGGAAAGATGTCTGGACTGGGAATCAGGAGGCTGAGCTCTGCTTCCTCTCTGCCATGTCTCACCCAGTGACTTTGAGCAAAACCCTTCGCCTCTCTGATTTCATGACTTTCTACGTATGGAACAAAGAACCGGGGAGATGGGAGCTTGGTGGCCTCTCCTGGGCTACCCCTGGAGACAAAAAGGGGCTGGGGTGACAGGTCCCCCACAGCCCTGACAGTGATGAATCACCACGCCCCATTCCATTGCCTCTATCTACTGTAATTGATCCTGAGGCCAGGTGTCTGGGGTGATAGTGAGCAGGGGCAGCTTCCAGAAGAGTCTGGCTTGCTGCAGCAGGGGGAGTATGGGGGCAGGTGGGCAGCAGCCCCCTCACCAGTGAGAACACCCCATGCCACGCTCCTCTGCAGAGAAGTGACGATCTGCCCTGCTAGATCCAAGCCTTTACAAGGGCTGAGCAGAGAAGCGGTCCCCACTGGGAAAACCACAGTGGGAGTGGGCTCCCCATGTCTCCTCTGACAGCGTACTTACGGGGGTGCCAGCTGCTGTGTGTCTCCAGGGTTTTCCTCCGGAGTTCACCCTAGAAAGACTTGGGGTTTCGATCAATGAAAAGTGTAGGTCCCTTACAGGCAGCTCTTTCAGGAGACATCACAGGCTCACAAGGGAACTGGGGCCCAAAGCTGGTTGGTACTGGCCTTCCTGCAGGCTCTGGGTGAAAACAGCACACAGGACCCCCCCTGATTGGGAAGACTCACCCTCCAACATCTGCTGCCTCCTTTTAGGTGTTTTCTGCCATCACCTCCCAGCGATCATCCTCTCTCTTCCTGAGCCTGGGTCCTGGGGTGCCCCGCCCTTTGCCCTATCCTTTTGCCCCTACAGCACAACACATGCAGATCCCAAGCAAGACATCTATCTACCTATTTTAGAATTATAGACCATTAGAACCAGAGCAACCTCAAAGATCATTTGCCCCAACCCACAAATGGGGAAATCGAGTCCCAGAAGGCTAACAACAGTAAGAATTCCTTACATTTATATGACATTTGGAAATTACACAGTGAATCAAGAGCTTTTAATAATAGCTAAGACTTATAATATCACTCACTAAGTGTCAGGCACTGTTCAAATTACTCTATGATATTAAATCCTTACCTCAGACTTAGAATTACTATTACCATCATTACCAGAGAAATGAAGAGAGTTGTCCAAAGTCACAGAGTTTGCTGGTGGGGAGCTGGGCTTCGAACCCAGGCAGTCTGGCCTCAGAGGCCATGCTCTAACCACTGTACTACCCTGACCACTGCCTGCAGCGCTCCTAAAGGGCAGTCATGTCCTGACAACAGAGTGGGAGAAGAGCCAGGAGAGGGGGCCACACCAGCCTAACTCCTGGGGGGATCCTGGGCCTGACACAAGTTTCAGTACACAAAGCAGCAAGTATCCCAGGCGGGGATTGACTGAGCTTGTGGGAACCACGTTTGGTATCAGATGGAGTCATCAGGGGCAGGTGGGGCTCATAGGAAAAGCTTCCTGGAAGAGATGGTATCAGAGATGACTTTGGAAAACGGAAATGATCTGGAGAAGATATAGAATACCCAGCGTGGGGAGGACCTCCAGGTAAATGTTTGCATCAGGAATCAACTAGACTAGACCAGGAGCTTTGGGTAGCCGGAGGGCACTCGGCACCCCAGGATCCTCACAGCCAGCTGGGGAGGTCAGCAAGGAACCCCACTTAGCTGATGATTAACCCGAGGCTCAGGGATGTTAAACGTCTGGCCCAAAGTCACACAGGTGGTGGGTGGTAGACTCATAACTTGGACCCAGGCCTTCTGACTCCAAGCCAAGTGCTCTTTGCTCCGTACTGAACCTCCCATTAAAAAGAAACAAAATGCCACCATGGTCACAGTTTTACACCAGCTTATAACTTACGAAATGTGTGGAACATACACAGGCCCCTTTGAGGTAGTATCCGGAATCCTGAAGCACAGCCTAGGCGCATGCAAACATTGGTGGGCGGGCCCAGTTTGGGAGTCATACAGACCTAGGTTCAGTCACCAAATCTGTCTCTTATTAGCTTGGTGATTTGGGGCAAGTGGTCTAAAATGGAGACAATAAGGCCTACTTCACGGGCTGCAGTGAGGGGCAGGTGTTATGATGCACGTGGCCTGCGCACCAGCAATACCATCCCACACCTCCCCCACCCAGACGCCCACCCCCAATCCAAGTCTGACCTCTTCCAGTGTTTTTCCCAAGAAGGACCCAGAGTCCAGGTGTCCCCTGTTTCTTTTCTTGAGGTTGTTTTCCCCTCAACTTGAGAGGGGTGAACAAATGTAATCAAATCTCTCAGGCTTGCCAGAACTAAGCTGCTCCTCTCCTCCTCACCTCCCCAGACGTGTCCAGATCCTGAAGTCCTCCAGATTTCCTGAGTCTTCCGAACCCCTGGCCCCCAGCCACCCCAGGGCACTGGAGCTCATCCCACCCCAAGCCCAACGCACCCCCTCTAAGAACCAGAGCTCTTCCTGTGTGTCATGCATTCCCCACCTTGGCAAGGCCCAGAGAAGCACCATTGAATTTCACAGCATTTTAACGTAGAATTTCCGTATCTAAATCCCCTCATTTCGAGTACTACTCTCAATATACACTTGATTTGGGAGATTTGCCACAAGGAGAGGCTACAAGGAGAGGGGTCCTGCAGAGGACCCCTGCCCAGGATGGACAGACAGCTAAAACATCAACACCCATGACTCACAGGGAGACAGACATAGCCCCTCAGCTTCTGGCTCTTTGCTTCCAGAATTCTAGCCTTTTCAGGTCCCCTTCCCCACCCAGCCCCTCCCAGAAGCCTCAAGACCCCCAGTTTATCTGGCTAATGTGTCCCTGTAGAGATGTTTCCACTCTCCTTGCTGAGGCCCCATTAACTCCAGAATCACCTCCAGCCACCTGCTAAGTACCCTGCAAATGTGGTCCAACCCTGGAGGAAGGGGCAGGTAGGTGGGATGGGCGTCCACGAGAGACTGGGTCAGGAAAGAACCACGGGCGCCCTGAGGGTGGAGCCGCTTTGCCTTGGTGGCTCAACATGTGGATCCCAGCAAGTGTGGCCACCACCTCCCTGTGACTTTGGGAAAAGTCACTTCTCTCTTGTCCCTCAGTTTTCTCGTCTGCAAAACAGGGATGTTAATCCTTGCTCTGCCTAATTCCTAGGATTGCACCAAAGACTCGAGAACGCCAGCGAAAGCCCTTTAGTAAACCGTGAAGTTCTATGCGGAAGTGAAGGACCATCATTATGTAGTGAGCTGTCAAGGTCATTCCCCACCAAGGAAGCATCAAGGCCCTGCTAGAATACCTCCAATGACAGACCTCACTTCCTCCCAGGGCTTTCTGCCCAAGCTTTCTGCCAGCAGCACTGACCTTCAGAGATTTCTAGTGAGTCTGTGGCTAGATGGTAAATTACCTTAGGAGAAGAAGTAGGTCCTCCATGAACTTGACCACCCCTGTATGTTTTTATTTCCTATTCTTCTTATTTTCCTAGTAACACTCCTTTTGGAAATGGCTCATCTTGTCCCAGATAAAATAAAATGGAAGAAGTTTATCCTCATAGGCAGTGACTGTTGTAGCAGGAAGTTTAGGCAGTGGGTGAGGGGGGGGGGTGTGGGGACCATTATGGGTCCATAATGGGACCCATGGGACCCCTCCCCAAAAGCCAGAGCCTGTTCAGAGGGGAAGCAGGGGGGGAAGAGCCTGAAAGAGCGGGAGATGCAGCCCCTTCCCCGGCCAGCCCTCAAACCGTGCAGGGGAAGTCCTGGGCTTTGTGGGTGGTGAGGGTCCCCCTGGGCACCCACCAAGACTGGGACGAGTGATGGGTCCCCAAAGCAGGGAGCAGGGGCTTGGACGACAGGCTGTCTCCGAGACCCCAGGCAGCGTGCCTGTCGGGGCAGGGGAGGGGCAATCAGTCTGCTGCCCCCTCCTCCCACCCACCACTGGCACCCTGAACCAGCTCCAGACCGTGCCCTGTGGCTGAGCCTGCTCTGGAAACCACCGGCTATCGTAGCCTTCAGTCCAACCCCCAGACCATGCCTAGGAATCGTCTCAGCTGCCCTGGACCTCACATCTTCCTGCTCCGCACACAGAGCTGATACCATCACGCCACAGTGGGGCAGGGTCAGACGTGACTGCTTTAATGCTGTCACTCACGACGTCTCATCCCAGCCCCAGGGAGGCAGTCCACGGCTGTAAGAGCTCCAACCAGACTAGAAGAGAGAGGAGGCTCCCGCAGGGCCACCCTGACCCCCTGGTCTCTCCCCCTCCGCAGGGGACAGTGGAGGCTCCAACAGTGCAGGAAGTCGCTGTGCAGTGCCCAGCAGCTGAGAGTGGGAAGGGGGCTGGGGAGCCTGCCTGAGACGTCAGGTGACACCGACCCCAGCCCAGTGAGGTTTGGTTTCTGTGAGGACAGAGCCCGGGGCCCCTTGCTCTGCCCAGGCTTCCTACTGCTGGGTGCTGGACCGTGGCTCCCAAGGGCAGCAGTGAGGGGTAATGAAGGAACACCTGCTGGGGCTGGAAGAATCTGGAGCTCACCAGAGGTGCTCAGTCCCTCCCCCGCAATCCAGGCAAAGGAGGGAACCAACATTGTGCTTCAATGTCGGAATCGCCGAGAACACCACTGATGTTAGAACACTGCTATCGCTGCTGCTACGATTCATAGAGGCCGCTATACCCCAGGAGCTCCGTGTGCGTTATCTCACTTATTTCTGCCATTTCTCCACTTTACAGAGGAGAAAACTGAGGCTCAGAACAGCTAAGGTCACAGCACTAGAAATACTGGAGCGTCCAGGCCATTATTTTCCCCACTGCTCTGTGCGCCTTCTCAGATTTGGTCCTTCTTTCCCCTTCAAAACAGCCCTTTGTGAGAGAGGGAGGAAGGAGTTAGGAGCTGGCAGGTGAGGGGAGAGGGCACCCGGGGGGGGCGGGAGGGAGTGCCCAGCCCAGCCCACAGGGTGCATGACAGACAAATGGCTTCCCTGTGACCCCCGGCCCTCCCCAGCTGGCTGGGCAATAGCCTCGCTCATCTTCCTCCCTCTGAGAGGGCTGGGGCTCAGGGTCCTGCCTGGCAGGGTCCCCAACAGGGAGATAGTCCCTCTCCCCCCAGGAATGTGCGTGAAATCCCAGTAACTCTCTCCAGCTGGGCCCAACTTTGCAGAGGGCTCTGGGAGCAAACCCTGTGGCGAGGGGCGGGCTTCTGGGAAAGTTAGCCTTCCTCATGTTCATTTTTCCTCCTAATGACAACTCAAGGTGTGAAGGGCTGGGTGGGAGGGGCTGGGACCCTGGTGACACTGGGTAGAGCATTCCAGATGGCGGGAATGCTGCGTGCAGAGTGGGAAGTGACTGCCCTCAGCCCTCCCCAAGGAGTGTCACAGTCTCTCTCTCTGTGTCACACACACGCACATGTACACATACACATACACCCACACACACACGTATACACCCATACACATATACACACATACACCCATACTCACATAGACTCACACACACATACACTCACACACGCTTGGATGTCCTAAGGCCCGCACAGACCTAGACAAGTTGGCTTTGCAGATTGTGACCAGCAAGGGACTAGGGAAAGCTGAGGGCAGGGATGAGAGAGGGCCACAGGCGAGATTAGAGCAGGGGTCCCAGCCCCAGCTGCCTGGAAGTTGCCCAAGGAGCAGACACGTCCCCTGCCTTCCTTGAACCAATGCTCATTAAGCACTGAGTGGGCGCAGGCACTGTGCTGAGGGCTCTGACATGCACTAGCTCATTTACATCCGACAGCAACCCTGTTGTGATTCCCATTTTACAGGTGAGGATACTGAGGCTCAGAGAATTTGAGTGACTTGCCCAAGATTCTGCAGCTAAGTAAGTGGCAAACTCAAGAAGGAGCTGGCCTGTCTTCCCCTGCAGATGAACAGGGAGAAGATCCTCATCAAGGCCGCTCGGAGCTCTGCACTGAGGACCTGGACACCTGGGTCCCTATCTCACTTCCATCATCAGTGAGACGCGTGACCTTGAGCATTTTATTAAATTTCTCTGAGCCTCCAGTTAGCCATCTGTCAACAGAGGCAATGGGGTGGGGGGCATCAAATGAGGTAATTTAAGTAAAAGCACATGGAATACATGTATGGTATCATATTATATATGATAGTAAGCTAAGGTGGCCACAGGTGTAATTTGGCCCAGCAGGCTAGCTTAGGGGAGAAGCCAGGACTCCAGGGAGGGGAGAAGCACCACCACCAACATCATCACCACCATCCTCGTCATCACCAGCACCACCAACATCATCACCACCATCCTCGTCATCACCAGCACCACCAACATCATCACCACCACCATCCTCGTCATCACCAGCACCACCAACATCATCACCGCCATCAACATCACCATCACCAGCACCACCATCATCACCACCATCAACATCACCATCACCAACATCATCACCACTGTCAATATGCATTTATGGAGTAGCTATCAACAAAAATAGCAGCCATTTATTACATATTGACTATGTGCCAGGCACAGTGCTAAACACTTTCCGTAATTCATGTGTGCTCCAGACAGATGACATGGAAGTCAGAGGTGAGGGAGAAACGAGGGCGGGGCTGCAGAGCCCAGAGCCCTCAGCCTCCATCCAGAGGGGCCGAAGAAGGGGATTACAAACTGACCTCCACCTGAGTGCAGAACCAGAGAAAATTCTGTGGCCAAAGGCTTTCTGCACTAATACTAACCCACCAGGGCAGATGCAAAGCCGAAGGGCACCCCAGCCCAGGGCAGGGGGAATGACCAGGAGCCCACCTCAGGGAAGAGGGAGGCAGGGTCTCCCAGCAGCAACTAAGGTCAGCCTCTTTGGCCTGTAGCCCAAGACAAGGAGAAGGCAGAGGCCTGGCTGAATCTGAGTCGTGCTGGCCAGGTAGTTGCGCTGGTTGCATCGGGCTGAGGAAAGGGCTCTGTGACTCACTCAGTTCCAGGCCTCTGAGTGGGATCCCTCACCACCTGGGTCACAAGAAAGCACGTGAAAGGGTGCTCTTCTGTATGGACTGAGCAGGGGAGGAGAGGGATATATCTCCTCCTGGGCAAGGAGAGAGGATACTCCCACAATCCCCCAGTGTGAGGGTGCAGCAGCCGCCCCACTTGGAGTCATGGGAAGAAAACGTTGAAATGAGAGAGAGACAGGGAGACAGGGAGCTGGAGCAAGCTGAACACAAGGACTCGAGTCCTGGCTGCCCACCCCTGGCCAGCAGGAAGGAGCCACTCCTGCACCCCTGGGCTGGAGAAACAGCCAGAGGGACTCTGACCCGAGGGGTGGGCGGGCCCTTGGCAGTGAAATCAGCCCCACCCCCAGCCAACCCTCCCTACCAGCATCCCGCCAAGTCCAGACACCCAGCTTCCTCTGAGCTCCTGGTCCCCCAGAAACACCTCTTCGGCCTGTGCCACAGAAGGCAAGCAGACGGCGGACCGACCCAGGACAGCTTCGTGGGCAGGAGGGCCAAGTGCTCCCCAAGGAGCCCTGGAAGGTCAGCCCACAGGAGAGCCTGGGTCAGTCCAGCTCCTGAGAAAGCAGCATCTCTGTCCCCAGGCAGGGGCAGCAGGAGAGAGGGGTTACATTACCTATGGATAAAACCTAACCTCTGGGCCAGGTCCACTCCCTACATACCTCTCCCCAGATTCATGCCCTGTCTATCCTCTTTTGAACCCAATTTCCAAGACATAGCCAATGCTTGGAATTTCCCTTATACACCCCACATCTCACACACGTGTCCCTGCAACACTCCTTATCCTGCCTACAATGTTCTTCTCCATTTATTCTCCTGGAGAACTCCTATTATGCTTTCAAAACCCTGTTCAGAAGGCCCCTCATCTGTGAAGCCAAGAACTCCCAAAACTAATCACTCTCTTCCCTACACCTGTGCTGGACCTTGGACAGACTTCTCTTGAGGCATGAATCATAAAATAGAGTGTTTACTTGTATACATGTCAGATTCCCCCATTAGCCAGGGGGTAGAACCCCCAGCAGCTGGCACAGTGCGCGGCAAATGGAAGGTGTTGGGATGTGTTTATGGAACTGAGAGGGGGGCAACAGGTAGGCAAGTGAGCAGGCTGTGAAGCAGGATGTCTGGGTCCGCTTTCCATCACTGAGCAAAGGCTGGGACTCAGGACCAACGAGGTATGGCTGAGAAGGGGGGTGGTAGGGAGAAGCAGACTGAGATTGTTGGACCCCTGTGTGGGATCTAAAGCTCCTCCTACCCCCCACCATGGGGCCTCAGTGCAGCGGGCCAGTCTGGTTCCAGGAAGAGCCAAGAAGCTCCTGACTGCCACTGGCCTGCAGCCTCCTTGACAAAACCCAGGTCTGTGTTTACTTCCCAACTGGGGATTTCAGTTTCTCAGTCTGAGGGACCCAAAAACCAGGCACGCTGTCCCCAAGTGACAGGCGAGAGCACTGAGGCATAGGGGATATCACTGGTGTGACCCCAGAGACAGGTAAGAAGGAATTGGTTGGGGGCCATCCTTGAAGCCTGAGCCAGGACAGATGCAGACTCTGCATCTGGGATGCAAAGCGACAAGCCCCTGCTGACAGAGTAGGGAAAAAAGGGACTTCAGAAGTCGACCTGGATCCAATTCCAGCTGTGAAGTTCCTGGCTGTGGGACTCCAGACAACTAACTTAACCTCTCTGAGCCTTTTTTTTTTATTATTATTATTATTTATTTATTTATTTATGGCTGTGTTGGGTCTTCGTTTCTGTGCGAGGGCTTTCTCTAGTTGCAGCAAGTGGGGGCCACTCTTCATCGTGGTGCATGGGCCTCTCACTATCGCGGCCTCTCTTGTTGTGGAGCACAAGTTCCAGACGCGCAGGCTCAGTAATTATGGCTCACAGGCCCAGTTGCTCCGCAGCACGTGGGATCTTCCCAGACCAGGGCTCGAACCTGTGTTCCCCGCATTGGCAGGCAGATTCTCAACCACTGCGCCACCAGGGAAGCCCTCTGAGCCTTTTTAGTAGAATAAAGCCAATGTGACCAACCTCAGCCCAGCACCCAGCCTGGCTCACAGGAGATGCTCCCGTGAGGCCCCTTGCCCCCCTCTCCCTCACACCCTGATTCCCAGCTCTCCCAGGCCCTATGCTCCAGCCCTGGCCAGCCCGGCTGCCTGCAGGTGACTGGTCCTGCCCTAAAGCCTGTGGAGCTGGGGCTAGGGGAACGGATTTGTCCCGGTGTAACCAGAGAGCGTCTGGGGGCTCAGTGCCAGGGCTCCAGCTGGGGTCAGTGCCAGGCCCGCACCTCACAGCTGTCAAGGGGAGGAGGCCTGGAGACAAAGCAACTGGGGGTGAGGGGATAGGTAGGGCTGTGTCTGGTAAGGGAGAGGGGAGTGGCAGCTCCATGCGTGTGAGGGACCCCATGGCCTGATTGGGGAATGTTACGCAGATGCAGGTTCCAGGGCCGCTCAGCCACTGACCAGCTGGGTGACCTCGGGCGAAGCGCTTAACCTCTCTAAACCTCATTTTGCTCACTGGGAATAGCATTATCTAATTTTGCAGGCTTGATGTGAGCATCTAACCCCAAATCAGCCAAGGCGCCGGGCAGTGCCTGACACGTTGGAGACTTCAGACTGATTCTCCTCTTTGCCTTCCCCTTTTCTCTTCCCCATCTCTCATTTTCCCTCCACTAATATTTCTTCCACCAGGGTGGGGCCTTCCGTGTGGAGCAGGCAGGGCCCTGGGGCTCCAAGGGAATTTGCACTTATATTTTGAGAGGGTGGGACATGGAGAGAGGGCAATTTGAGGGAACAAAATCAGAGTTATCCACTCTGGCCCTGGTACCTTTGAGGCCCTGCCCGCAGCATCCCACCCTTTCTGGCCCTTGAGTTCTTTAATGACCACGTTAGTACCTTTACAAACTCATTAGCGTATATTATTGTTTGCACTGTAAGCATGCTCTAAGGCCCCTTAGAAGGACGGCTGCCTCCCTGTCTTGCTGAAGTGGCCCCAGAGTCACTGAGGGGGCGATAGGTGAGAGGGCGTGGGAGAGGGCACCCGGAAGCAGGGAGCTGAGGGCAAGGGCTGACATGAAGCAGTCTCTCCCTCCCGCCTGGATCCCACACAGGGCTGGCCCACCCAGCTGAGCTGGCTATGGCAGGAGAAAAACCTGAACTTCATGAGCCAGGCAGGGTATGTGCACTTATGCATCTCTGCTGCTCAGGGTCAGAATAGTGCCTTGGAATACAGTAGATCCTCAGTAAATGCTCACTAAACCAAAGGAGAGGCAGAGTCAGTGGCTGCAGGAGTGGAAGCAGGAAGGCTTGAGGATAAAGAAGAGGGACCAGGAAGGAGATGATGGTGGGTGCTAAGAAGCTAAGGTTCAGAGAAAAGAGGACGAGGTTTGTTCAATTGACTGCAGTATCCCAGCCCAAGAGGTCTGTGAAAGGAGAGGAGAGATGGGGGAGGGTAAGAGTCCATGGAGGAGTCTGAGGTTCCTAAGTCCCTGTGATACACACCCGCAGACACCGCCCTCCCAGCGGGACCACAGCCCACCAGCTGTGGATGGATAGATGCTGGGCCCAGAGCCTTTGCAAAGAGTCCTCCTTCCGGTCAAGGTCAGGAGCCCGGCCAGGGGGGCGGCAGATTCACTGGGAACCAATCTGTTACGGAGGACTCTGCCAGACACCCCCGCCTTCAGGGCATTGGAATGGAGCGGAGAGACAGAGACAGAGAGAGGCAGGTGCTTGTCAACCCCGCTTTAGGAAATTGGCTCCATGATGTTTATTGCAAACTGCAATTTAGCATCTCTATTCGGGTGCTCTCCTGTTTAATTACGTATACGGTGTGGGGAGGAAGGAGGGAAGGGAGTGTATATGATTTTCTCCTCAGTCCCTTCCTCCCTGGGTGTTGGGAAGGTCAGAGGTGAGAAATGGAGCCCAGCAGAGGGAGGGAAGGGAAAGGCCTGGCGACATCCACAGCTTCCCACACCAAGCCTGGGCCGGCAGGGCTGGCCAGAAAACAGCACGTTCCCCTGGCCACAGATTCAGTTCCAACAGCTCTGGTGTCCTTGTCTTCAGGGACCACCCCCACAGTGGCCGCCCCTCAGGCTGAGAAATCATTCGACAAAACTTCACAACTTCCCAGGCCCTTTTCTTTCCAAGGCCCAGAGAGACTGGGTGACTTGCCCAGGTCATCAGAGAGCAAGCTGAGAGGGGCTGCCACCTACCCCAGCCCCACTTCCCACCCATGGGGCCAGGACTCCCGGGGCAACGGCCGGGCGGGTCCAGACAGCGGGCGGGAGGCTTAGTCGCCTCCCCTTAGACTCCGGCCCTGTGGGTTTTTCAGCTTCTCGGGCGTTGGACAGACTAGGTTTCCCCCCAAGGATCCCCTTTCATCCTCAAGCTCCCATCTTCCCCTCTCCAGATCCTCACACTTTCTCCAGAGCTGGGAGGGCAAAGCACCAGTTAGTTCATTTGCCTGTTTAATTGGGTAGGAAGGGGAAGGAAATTAAATTCCTCAATAGAGATCTTCCCTGCAGGGCTAGAGATGGAATGAAGGCGTGGGGACCCCCACCCCTGAGCACCCCTGAGCCTGGCCTGTGCTCCCCATCCCCCTTTCCCACCTCCATGCCCCAGATCCCAAGATCAGAGCAGAGGCTGGGATTACAGGGCCCTGGGGAGCCAGCATATGAGGTCTGTCCTGCCCTAACTGGGACAGCCCCCCCCCCCCGAGAACTGGAGCATGATGGGGGAGGGGAGCTGCAGGTGAAGGGGTTAGGGCAGGACACTGCCTCAGGCTCTGATTCTTACTTTTTGCCCACCTCTCTGACTCCAAAAGTTTGCTTTCTCTCCCTCTCTTCTGTCTATGTCTCCCTCTGTCCTACTCTCTCATTCTCTGCCTTGGCCTCTTGGTTCCAGAAAAGCCCCTCCCCCAGGGGGGCCCAGGGAGTATGGCCGGGTTCCTGGGGTGCACCGTGGCCGTGGTCTTCATCCTTGGTGTGGCTCTTACCGTCTTCTTTCTGTATCACCGGCAGCAGAAGAGCAGGCTGGAGGTCGACGGGGGCGGGTGAGTGCGAACCAGCCCATCCTCTGTCCCCCCCAAACCTCCCCCACCACCCCCACTGCCCACCCCCATGGGCTCCTGCTGAAGCACCCGGACTTGTGAGGGGCTCAGGGCTACCCTGCCCACCAAGGCCCCGTCTCCTCCTCCTGCCACCTGCGAGGCGGGAGGGGGACCCTACCCCTCCTGCAGTAGAGCTAAAGCCTTCAGAGAGCTCACTGTGCGCAGGCACCTCCCAGCGTTTACGCTGGCTTACGAAGATGCATTCTATCCTCTCAGCAACTCTGAGAAGTACGTGCGTGATTATAATCCACGGTTTATGGTGAGGAAACTGAGGCATAGAGGTGAGATGCCTCACACAAGCTCACCTTCTCCCAGCTGGACCAGGGTGAGCTGAGTGGCGCACTCGCCTCTGACACCAAGTTCAATGGGGCACCAAAAACCTCCATCATTGCGAGAAATAATACTCTAATGCAATATTTTTAAAAAATCAAAATGAATGCCCAAAATACACAATGAACAAAATATCAACACTTTAAATAAAGACAGGATCAGTAATACTGATCTTTCTTTTTGCCTCAGGCTCTGATATGGCTTGGCATGGCCCTATTACTTACCTTGTCTTTACTTAAAATTTTGATATTTTGTTCATCACGGATTTTTGCATTCATTGTGGTTTTTTAAATATTGCACTAAAACATTCTTTATCGCGATGACTGAGACTTACAGTGCCCCCATAGGCTTTGCACCTGAGGCCTCAGTCCTCCCGCCTTGGTCCTGGCCCCCGCTGAGGGCCCATGTGGATTTCCCACTGTCCTTCAAGCTAGGACACCTGACTTACTTGGTTCCTGGGCCCAGGCTGGAGGGAGGGACAGGCTGGGAAGATGGCAGAGGCTCTCTCAGCCTCCATCCCACTATGCTGAGTAACCATCTCCCAAGCTCTGGCCACTCAGGAGGCCACCTGGGCCTCCTGAGCCCGGGGCCATCCTTGCAAGGGGGCCTCCGGGACCAGTAACTGTCAGGTGGCCTGACTGGGGCAGAGACCCCCATGTGAGCCTCATTCTGTTCCCCCAGGACTACCCCGCCCTTCGCCCAGAAGCTGGAACCTTCTCCCAACAGGCAGAGCCACCTTGCACCTGAGGACATCCAGGTGGGCCTGGGTCGCTCGAGTGAGGGAGGGGGTCGAAAAAATGGGAGATGGGCTCAGGGCGGGGGCCCAACCTGAAGGCAGAGCGCTCCCAACTCCATGAACTCCTGGACAGTCCCCAGCGCACCACTAGCCCTGGCCAGTTCCAACAAGGCCAAGTCCAGGCTAGAGACCGTGGTCGGGGCTTTCCCCTCCTCTACCCTGAGAAATGACAAACTAGGACCCTTCCTACCCAGGGCCCCCCGAGGGGAACCTCTTTCTCCACCTCTCAGATCATTCGTTTAAAAATAACCATTGATGTGTGGCCCCGGGCTGGTCAGAGAGAGCCTGCAAAGCCAAAAGCTCAGGCTGCCCTGTGCCTCCCAGATGCCGCCAAAGTGGTGAATGCAGGATGGGGGCGCATGGGAACCTAGGAGGGGAATCCACGTCCCTCCAAGAGGGCCGCCTGGAGCAGGCCCGTGCAAGAGTCCGTGCAGCCGCTCAGCCCCTTCTCTTCCAGATCCTTCGCCTGGAGCCTGGGAAGCAGCATCCACAGCAGGAAGAGGAAGAACTGCAGAAGCTGCCCGCCCAGCCCCCCTACTATGATCTGGGGGCCTCCCCTCCCTACTGCCCCTTGGTAAGGACCCCTGAACCTTGAGGATGTTGTCCCCAACCCAGCTCCACCCGGCCTGGCCACAAGCCCAGCTGCCTGAGAGAGAAGGGGGACAGAGGAAGCTGAGGAGACTGGGCAGGGAGGGCACAGGACAGCGCCCCCAGGGAGGGGGAGGCCCCTCCTTGTTGCACCACCACAGGCACCGTGATGACCAGGGCAGGAGGGTGGGGTTTCCAGTGAGGGCAGAGCCCCAACCTGATGCCCAGCTCTCCCTCCCCCAGCCCCGCCCCCTGGCTCTGTACCCTGCACCCCAGTCCCTGGACCTGCCAATGACCACCAGAAAGCCAGCCCCAGCCCCTCCTCCTGGTCCCACTCCCAGCCGCTCGGAGGGCCGGCGTCCACTTGAATGGCTGCCACCTCCACCCAGAGCCCACTCCTTTCAGCAGACTTGGGGCCAGGGCAGTACCCATACATACGGTGCCAGCCCAGAGACCCAGGCCAGACCGCCTGGGCCCGAAGATAACACATTCTCTCCTGGCACTAGGGGGAGAGCCAGGTCATGGTCTCCACAGCTTAGCCATCCTCCCCCCTCTGTTGGAGGTGCCAAAGTGAGCCCGTCTTGAGATGCCAAATCGTGCCTCCAGGGAGGTAGCATTCCTATCCCAGGGTGCCAAGCCCAGAGGACCAACTCAGCCCCCCCTTATGATTCTACGCAGGGGGTAAGAAGACTACCAGCCGTTTGTTATTCCTCAATCAACCTCGAGGCTGGGAAGTGAGTTAGAACTCACAGTGGACACAAAGTCCATTCCTCAGACAGCGGCTGGACAACCCCTTCCCCTGTGAGGGTGCCCACACCCCTGTGTCCCCGCCTGTACTGCCTGGTCCTGCCAGTTCCAGCAAAGGGAGTCTAGTGACAGTTCTGAGCACGGACTGCGTGCCAGACACTTTGCTGAGACTTTTCAAACACGACTCTGTTTAGCCCTCACAGCAATCAGTGTGATAAATCCTATTATTGCCCCCATTTTATAGATGAGGAAACTGAGGCTCAGTGAAGTGAAGAGGTTTGCCCAAGATCATCCAGCAAGTAATTGGGGAAAGCATCATTCAAACCCCTGGTCCTCTGGCTCCCAAGTCCAGGCCCTACCACACAGCAGTCATGGTGATGGCCAGACCTGTGGGGAGTTTACCTGGAGAGGCTTGAAGAGCCTCAGAGTGGGCGCCAGCTCATGCAGGGCCCTCCAAGGCCCCAGGCTTCCTGCGCACAGCAGAACACCCAGCTCTGCTGCCTGGTTGCCCCTCAGCTCTAGGGGCCTTGAGAGCCGCAAGGCAGCCCTGAGAGCTTGGGTTTAGAGTCCTGAGTGGGAGATCAGGTGTCACTTTGGGCCACACAACCAGCACCTGGCAGGGTGGAATCTCCCACCTGGAGAGCCTCATCTTACCCACCCCTGCCTCAGGACAGTGAGAAAGCACATTATCCCCAGGCCTGAAAGTGGGTAAGGTAGGAGGGAGTGCGGAGACCCCAGTGTTTCCAGAAAAGAGAAAGCCATTCCCCCTCAGGACTCTCCAAATCAGCCTTCCCCTTCCTCAGCTCAGCCCCGAGTTCGGGGTCAGTAACCTTGTCAGAGGCCTGGGTGAAAGGAGAAAGCGGGGGAGAGGAGAAAGAAACAGGAAAGGGCAGGCAGGGGGCCTGAGGCCTGGGGGAGAGGGAAGATGATGGAAGGGAGTGATTTGGAAAGTCATGGAAGACTCCAGCGGGATCTCCTGAGGAGTGGGCCCAGGCTCGGCATAAAAATCGCTGTGATGTAATGGGGCAGCTGCAGCTGGCCCTAATCCCCACTAACGACTTCTCGGCCCTGCTCTCTGACTGCTGCCCTCTCAGCCTGGCAGGCACAGCCCTCCCTGGGGGCACGGCAGGAACCAGGCCAAGCCTGGCAGCTCCAGCTCCAGGACAGCCCCCACCCAGCACCATGACCCCTCCTCCCCCTCTTCTCTTTCATACAAGCCCCAGACCCCAGCACACGGCTCTGACCCTGTCCCCTCCCTGATAGCCTTGCCTCCCCAGATTCTGCCATATTGGATTGACAGAAACCCCAAATGAGTTGAAGCATTCAGGACACAAGGTGACTACTTGGGACGAAGGGCAGAGTAAGCTAATGTCCACCCACCTCGCCACGGGCAGGAGGGGCTGGGGGATGGGCGCACTCTGTGTCCTGAACCCAGAGGCCACGGGATTAGGGCATCAAGGTGGATGGACGCTTGGGAGAATGGCCTGTGGGGTGGTGTACGGAGGTCAACGCCGGCATCCTGGGGAGGCGCTGGTGTTGCTGCCAAGAGAAGTGTAATTCCTTTTGGCTTACAGAGCAATCACTGGGCCAGGAGAGGATTTATCCCCAGCGCTCAGGTTTGTTGGCAGTGCAGCTTGTATACAAGTCGCATTATTGATGTTGTCATCAATTCTCCTTCCCAACAAACAGTGAGAGGGAGCTGGGCAGAGAGCATGCACCATTCACCGAGGCAGGGCTCCAGAGGGGAGGCTGCAGGGGTCTGGGGGGCCGGCAACTAGAGGCTCGTCCAAGCCCAGTGGCCCCAGCCTGGGTGGCCCAGGCCCCATGCTTCCTACACACTCCACGGCACTAAGCA
This sequence comes from Balaenoptera acutorostrata, assembly GCF_949987535.1. NCBI lineage: Eukaryota > Metazoa > Chordata > Mammalia > Artiodactyla > Balaenopteridae > Balaenoptera > Balaenoptera acutorostrata. Next base: position 99,582,616 of record NC_080072.1, on the reverse strand, counting down.
AGGCGTGACCCTCCCCTCAATTTCTGTCGAGATTTCTGGGCTAAGAGTCCACTCAGGTGGCAGGTACCATTTGAAGAGCTGGCTGGCTCAGGACTAGATCTCAGGGAGGACTTCCAGAGGCTCCAAAGTAGATGCCTCGAAGAGGTGGGAGGAAGAAGCACTGCCTTACCTTTAAGGAGAGGGGCTTCCGTCTCCTCAGTCCTGTGAGGATGGACAGCCCAGGCTAGAAGCGGAAGACTGGATGCAACGACATTTGGAGGGATGGAGTTCTGAAGCTTTTGTGTTGGTTCAGGTCCCCGAAGAAGGAGACGCCAAGATGGAATCAGACACACAGAGTCATTGGGGAGGGGACACCGGTGAAGGATCAAGGAGGGAGGAGAAGTAGATGGGGAGAGGGGGAAGGAAGGAAGGTTGAGTAGGAAGAGTCTCGAACGGCCACACACTCTACAAAAGCTCTGGGCAGGCCACAGAGAGCCCTCGAGCCACAGCTGCCATTAGAGGAGCCCCGCATCGTGCAGGGGTGAGCTGCACAAGGTCCCCATCACATTCGGTCATCGGCGGGAGCAGCCTGGGGAAGTGTGGGTGCGGCAGAAACGCTGAGGTGGATCCCGAGGGGTGGCAGCTCGCTGCCCACAGCAGAAATGTAAGTCGTGTGTGTCCACAGCTGCCACGGGTCACCCTGGCACCCCAGGGATCTCCACCTCCATGATTCGGGGGCCTCTCTTCCTGAGGGTGTAGCCCCTATTGCTCCAGGAGATCTCAGGGCCACAACTGTGCACATCCTCTCCGTCCCAAAACCGTTCTAAATTCCCCTCGCTCAGCTGTCACCTGCCTTCTTTCCTGAGGCATCTGAGCCCTTGGTAATGACACCCTTTGCAGGCCAGGGCTGTTGCATGTGTCCGTTCACAGCTAAAGCAGAAGAGGCCCAAGTCGTCACCCGTGCCTGTCACATAGCCCTCCCCGCCTCATGTGTGACAGCAGCCTGACCTCCTCCTGCCGGTCAGGGCCAGTTACACCTGCCAAGATGTGACTCCTTGCCTGCTGGCCTGGAACACGAGGAGTCCAAGGGTGCCCAGCAGAGCCCAGAGGGGCAGGGATGGGAAGCACACGGTCCCCACACTGGGTCACTGGGAGTGATAGTGAGTGGGGTCACACCTGTTTTCATCCCTTGTATTCTTCCTGCTCGGGCCACAGCGCCATGTAGAGGCCTTTCAGAGTATTGCCACCGAGCTGGCATTTCAGCTGGCATTGGGAGCTACAGTGGGGCTGCCGCTTGATGGAGCCTTTGGTGGTCGACAGTGATCCTCTAGCATCCTGTGCGGCCAGAATGAGCAATTAAATGGACATAAGACAGGGACCCCCATCCCTGCGTCCTTTAGGGCTCTACGACGACACCAATCTCTCCCCGACCTCGGGTACCCTATCACTTTTGATTTACTCTCTTGGCTGGTGGGGGCAGTCTCAGACGTCTCCACTTGGCCCTTGTCCCGCAGACCATGGGCTTATTGTGGTGTCAGCATGTCAATTCCAGTTCTGCACTGGGGAATGCCATATCCCCTAGCAGTGAATTTGCCCTGTTCTCAGCGGTCCTTGCCAGGCTGTTGAATCCCATGTCCTGAGAAAGGGCCCTGCAGGTCAACGCAGTCTTGCTTATCCCCCCAAATCCCACCCAGGAATGCTCGCCTGGCTTCTGCTGGAACGTGCTAGAAGTGTGTGCCAGTCCTTGCTCCTTGGGTGTCATCTCTCCTCCCTCACCAGGTCCCGCTGTCCCCCAGCTTAGTTATTAGCCTGGCAGCCAGGAACACAGGTGGAGGCAGCTCTCGGGGTGGGGGGCACCTCTCGCCTTGCAGGGCAAGCCTGGAATGGTGTTAGCTCTTATAGGGGAAGGCTGGGCACCTCCATGTGCTCTGAGGGACACATCCTCCGGCAGGGTGGGGGGCTTCTATCCATTTATCCTCAACACAGTTTCAGAGTTGCAGATTTTTCCAGCCTGAGCTCGCACTTGGCATAACAAAGCTGGCCTGGCTGAGCATCTCTGGAACCCCGTGATTCCCGCTCTCACGTCCTACATCTGCTTCTCTGCTGTGTCCACTGCCCACGGCTGGAGGAGATGGGGCCTCTGTGTAAGCTCCCTGAGAGGGTATCTAGCTCTCACATTGAGTCTTTAACTGTCAATGGCCCTCAGTTTCTCATGAACCCTCTGTAAGTGCCAACATCACTAAATAATAACCAGCCAACTCTGCTGCCCCTTTGGCGTCGCTTCCCGCGCATCTCAAAGCCTGAATCACTGTGCCTGAGAGAGCATTCCCCTCCACCATGATGTCCTCCCAGGCCCCCGCTGGTGGAAGCTTCACCCCTGGGCTGCCACACTGTGCCAGGCACTCTCTGGGTCCACTCAAGGTGGGGCCTCCTTGCTGCCAGGCAGTGAGTGAGCCAGAACCAAATCTCCACTTTCCCTTTTGCATCTATTTTCTCAGACCACTCCTGGTACCACTTTTGATCATCCCAGGCCTCCAAGAAGAGACAGCAAGACAAGATTTGATGTACAAGAGCTTCATTGGGGGAAACGCCTGTGACAGATAAAGGGGAGGGGACAGGAGAAGGCGGGGCAGGCTTCTGACCTCCACACAGGTCTGGCCCTGAGAAAGGAGAGGGGAAGGAAGGAGGAGCCTCAGTTTTCAGCTCAGCTCTGGGAAGCTTGCCCGGGGCCAAAGGGGAGCGTTCAGGCCAGCCTTAGAGTAGTCCTGCCCCTCAGGAATGGGTCTCCACTAGTACCGGCCGTGCTCAGTCACTGGAGGGGGCAGCCAGGGGACATGTGGCCTCTGCAAATGCCGTGGTAGATCCAGCCAGGCGGCGGCTGGGTTGTCGTTCAGCCACGCTCCCCGCAGCAGATCCGAGCGTTGCATTTCCACGGCTGCTCCAACGACCAAGCAGGGAGTGTGGGAACTCCAGGGCAGGAATGACCTTTGGATGGAACTGATGGTTGAGTTTTCCAGGGGCCAACTCAGGGTGAGACTTCTACCAGTTCCCCAAACTTCTACCAAGAGGTGTGTACCTTCTGGGATGAGATGGGGAGCGGAGCCTGAGAAAGGCTGGTGCCTGGGGCCAGGGACACGCCTGGCCTACAGGGTGCTGACTCCCTGACCTGTCGCCAAAGTTTCCCCCAGTCCAAGCAGAAGTCTCAGGGCACTCCTCCCTTGCCTCTTGGAGATGGATTCTGTTAAGGCAGAAGGCAAAGTGCCAGGGCTTCCAGGGCAGCCCCACCTGCCTTGGAGAACTCCCCTCCACCCACCTGCATGAGATGGTCCCAAACCACCTTTGCCATCACCCCCATAATCTCCCAGGCCTCTGTGGGGATCAGAGCCAAGCCTGCGCCATACAGATGGCCCTCCGTTGGGAAGGGCCCACGTAGAGAAGTTACTGGGCCCACTGCTGGTGGTCCCTCAGCAGACAGCCTCAGTGGGAATCCCACTGAGGGGTCCCTGCCTGAGTCTGGCAGCCCCAGGACACCCCCGGCCTCACATCCCCCTGAAGCACCTGTCCGCAGGCATCCTCATGATGATGGGAAGGTCAAGAGGTGGGGTCCGTTCATCCTGCCACACCTTGGGTGTGTGGAACGAGGACAGAGTTAGTGCATCCGTCCCCAGCCTCCGCAGGATGGTCTTCACACAATCCAGAGTGCCAACCACCCTCCCACCTTATGGGAGTCCCGACTTGTGGTGTCCACGCTCCGCCTGCCTCCAGGACCCCGCGGGGACAAAGGGGGTCAGGGCTTTTGCCCTCAGCAACTCCTACTCACATGCCGCCCTGCTTGCCTTGAGCCCACGTTCCCAGCCCTGGGCCACCCTCACCGGCCCTCCAATTCATGGCTTGGGAGCCAGACCTCCCATCTGTTCAGCCCCCTTCCCCCTCCTTCTACCTCTGGCCTCTTGTACCTCCAGCCTCCTCCCCCAGACCCCTTCCTCCTGGAAAAGAGGTGTTTCCTCCACCCTCACCTCCAGGCAGGCTCTGGAAGCACAGGGGGCTGAGGAAGGAAAGGCATCAGGGCGAGACTTTCACTTCTGAGAAATCAGGAGCTAATTGCTCTAATCTTAGCCCAGCCACGTGTTCCTGACTGCAGTCACTGATGGGCACCAGACAGGCGCTGCTGAAATCAGGACACTCGTCCTTCCTGCCATGCAGGCAGCTCCACCAAGAGGCAGAGAGTGGGCACCAGCCTGGGTCACAGGGGCCTGCCTCGCATGACGGGGAGCCCTCCTCCCTGCCCTCCGACCTGGGGAGAGCCCTCTCTCCCTCGGCCCCTGCTCTGCAGACAGGTCCATCCATCTGCCTGCCTAAACGTCGGCAGTGAGCTGAGGAAGAGGAGCTTGTGAGGAACGGTCCAGGGCTAAGAGCTGGAAGCTCCTCGGAGATCACGGATCCTTTTGCCAAAGGGGAAACCGAGGCCCTGTGAGGGAGAGGGGCCAGGCACAGCCTGGGGCCATCAGTAGAGCTAATGCCCATGCGAGGCCGGGAGGGTCTCTGCCCTTTCAACTTCATGGCAGCCCCTGCCCTCCGAGCCCTCTTATCTAGTAATTTCCAAGTCAAGAGTCAAGTAATACAGAGCCACTGAAGAGCTCAGGGTGGAAGTTGGAGCTCTGGGTTCTAACAGTGATTCATGTAATGAATAGTTTTATTCCCCCGTTTTACAGATGAAAAACTAGGCTCAGGTGGCTTGAATAATCTGACCAGCCACAGCAAGTGGTCCAGCTAAAATTCAAAGCCAGGTCTTCTGACTCCAAGTTTGACTTTATGCCACCACTGCTCTGCCAGCTACTTCCATGTGACCTTGGAAGGTCACATCACTTCCCCTCTCTTGGCCTCACTCTCTTCCCTCTGCAAAATGAGAGGGGTGGCCCAAATAGTCTCTGGGAGGCAAGTGCAGTGGGACCAGGAGCGGGACCCACCCTCCTCTGCCCATCCCCACATCAGTCCAAGGGGACACAGCGTAGCGGAGCATACAAATGCTTGTGGTGATTGATTGTTTTTCTGGTTCTCTCTCCTTCCCTCCATACTGTACAATCCTCCCTGGTTCCCTTTTCTCCTCACGCACCCACCTCACTCCCACACCTCCCCATCTCATCCCAACTCCTGGCCCTGGGGCACTTCATCTGGTCCTTACTCCCCTCCCCCACCCCCTCCTGCCATCTCTCCCTTCTGCCTCATTCCTAGGGCTCTGGTCCAAAGAACACTGACATCCACTATGCAGAGCTGGACACATCAGCCCTGGAACTCATGCCAGGGCCACGGAGCACCATGCTAGGGTCTGAAGAGGTTGTGGAATATGCCACCGTCCAGCTGAGCCCACCCTAGCACATGACCCCTAGCGGCCCACCCTGCCTCTGGACCACAGGTACACTCTGCCCACCACACTTCCCAGCAGTGCAAATGCCCAGCTGCACAGAGGGCTGGAGTGATGCAGAGCTGGGGGCTTCAGCAATGGATAAAGGGGGGTTGGGGGGGTGGAGCCAGACAGGTGCAGGAGAAGGAACCTGGACCAGGAGCCCAGAGGTCTGGAATGTAGTCCCCTTCTGCCACCAATGTACTGTGTTACCTTCATTTCCCCTTTTGGAGCCTCAGTTTCTCCACCTGTGAAACAGAGAGGTTGGAAATAATCTCTAGGGCTCCTTCTTGTTCCAGCGGCCCCCATTTATCCTTCTATGGGTCCAATGGGCACATGCCTCTCCCAGAAGTGGCCTCACTCCCTGCAACACTGACGCCCCTTAGCCATCATGGGCACCTGGGTGCCACATTTTATTTTCTTACCATGGCTCAAGGCTGCACACCCACATTTCCTCCTGACCTTGACCTCTCTTGGCTCAGCTGAACAGTTCAAGGCAAAGTTCCTATCCCCTGAGGGGCTCCCAGCAAAGTGACAACCGAGGGCCCCTGAGCTGAAAAGGGACCAGCTGGGCTCTGCAGGGTGTGGTGAGCAGGCTTCCCTCCGCAGCATGGATCCTGAGTCACCTGGAGGCCACAGGGTTGAGAACTCAGATATTGACTTGGGGAGATGGTGAGGTCAGAGGGGTTTCAGCAAACACGTGAGCCTTCTTGAGGGATTAAAGTAAGCTGAAGGCCCCTCAAGCTGCGACAGTAGAATCATAGGGCTGGAGACTTGGGTCAAAGGGTCCACCCTGCCCCCCCTCCCCCCTCCAGCTACAGATGAGGAAAGCTGACCTCGGGGCCCTGTACTTGAGATGGTTTCGGGATGAGCAGGGTGGAAGAGGATAAAGAAAGGGGCAGGATGGAGAAGGGAAGGATCAGCCAGGAGCGACATGGCAGTGCTGAGTGTGAGAAAAGTCCCACAAGACCTGTGAGGGCTGGCATGGGGGGAGGACCCAGGAGGGACTCACTGGTGGCCCCTGCAGACCGTTCCCCACCAACTAGGAGCCAGTTGGGTCCTGGGACCCAAGAAGGGCCAGGACTCTGCTCCCACACATGCCACCCATCTCCACCCCACTGCCTCTCAAGCTCTGTGCTCCTGCAACACGTCATCCCCCAGCCTCCTCTGCAGATCGATTGCCTTGAGCCTCAAACCCCTGCAGCGGGTATGGAGGAGTGAAGACCCAAAGGGATGCAGGGACCTCCCCCAGGCCCCTGCACAGCCACGTTCGGAGAACCTGCCACTGGGATCGGCTGTCTACCTACTCTGACAGGTCCTCCCCCTCGCCAAGGAAAGGGTGCTGCGGGCTGGCGTGAGGAAGGGGCTGGGCGCCAGGCGGGGTTTCTGGCCTCCCCCCCCCCCCGCCCCCACTAACCAAGGGAAGCAGCTCAGCTATTGCAGAGCCTTCTTGTGAGGTCTGGGCCCCAGGGAGGGCCCACACCACCGCCCGGGGCGGGGAGAGCGTGAGGTTTGCAGTGAGGGAGACAGGCAGGGGGAGGCAGAAAAAAGCCATTAATCCCATAAATCCTAATTTGGAAGCCCTCCCGGCCCCTCTGAAGTACAGGGAGTTGGGGTGGATATAATCCTGGGCGCGGCTGGCGGAAACCCAGGAAAGGGAGGGGTTCTGCTGCCTTTCCCCTCCCCCACGGCCCACCCCACCTCACCCACATTCCCACCGTCGGCAGAGCTAAGGGTGCCATCCTGGGCCCCGGAGAGGCCCTCTGTTTGGGTCCAGGGTCTGAAAGGTGCTGGACCAGGGTGCCCAGGACAGGGGAGAAGCTGTGACGAATTGACAGCTTCCAGGGAGGCTGGGCAGTGTGGAGGGGAGGGAGCACAGAGCTAGGGACAGGGTCGGGGTGGGCAGGGGGCTCCGAGCTGGCGGCTTGGTGGAGCGGAAGGAGGCTGCCGAGCCGGGAATTAGCTGGCTTCCCGCCACTGGCCCCTTCCCACCACGTGTTCTCACTTCCCCTCCCGGCAGGAGAAAGGAAGATGTCAGACAGGAACAGGTGCACGGGCCGCGGGCAGAAACCGCCCCCCAATCTCTCCCCACCCCCTTGCCTGGGCACAGGCCTGAGCCATAAACCCCAGGGAAATCCAGGATGGGAGCTCCTCCCTTCCCCCTCACCCCATCCCTTGGGCCATCTGATGCCATCAATGAGGCCTTGGCCAGAAACTTGTTGGAACCTCCAGACCATTAGACACCGACAACTGGCGAACTAGCCTGAGAGAGAGGTGCCTCGCCTGGAAGGAGAGGGAGGCTGGCAGGTGAGGGACCGGTGGGCCCCATAGCACAGGCTCACCCCACAGCCCAGATTCCCGGGCAGAAGAGGCTGGAAGCTGGGGCCCCGGGATCCGCCTCTGCCCCCAGGCCACCCCCTCCCACGCCTCCTTCCTGCCCCACGCAGCCCACTCGGCCCTGTCTCCTTTCTCCACCCTGGGCCTGGCCAGTCCCTCTGTCTGCCCGCAGCATTTCCTGCCCCCAGTCCCTCTTCCCCACCGGCCTCACACTCTCCCTTTCACCAGCTGCCTCGCCCCCTTTCTCGGTTCACATCTGTTTCTCTCTCATGTCTCTTCACGGCCCCCCACGCCCTCCCTTCTCTCTCCCACCCCGGCTGCCTCTGCCCTTTCATCTCCCCCTTCCCTGGGCCCTCCCCACTGAAGTTGCCGGTTCCAGAGGCCGGAACTTCAAAAGGAGATCAAAGCTGGGCTCCCCCATCAAAGACCAGACTCTCCAGGAGCGCACCACCCCCCCCCATAGACTGTAACTCTCCCTGACAGGCCAAAGTCCTGCATCCCAGCACCCCGGGAAGCACATTCTCAGCCAGAGCCTGGTGCTGGTAAGGCCATTGTGTTTGATGGAAAGCTCCCAGCACTTGGGATTCAAACAATAAGCTGGAAAACTATAACAGCCAACCCCTTACTGGCTGTGTGACCTTGGGCGAGTCACTGAACCTCTCTGACACATAGCTACATTATGTGTTAAACGGGACTCTAACCTACTTTATAGGATTGTTGAGTGGATTAAAGGAGAGAATGCAGGTGAAATACCTAGTACGATGCCTGTCTTACAGCTGGCGGTCAGTAAGTTGTTGCTCTTAATACTACTGCTACTACAGTAGCACTCCCAGGGCTGGAAGTGTGTAGAGACCAGGGCAGAGGTGTCCAGGGAGTAAGGCCTACTGCTGCCCTGTAGGACAGGAGTCCTAACACCCCCAAGGGGTCACTCGGCACACAGGCTCCACCTGGACCCAGACCTCTGGGCCTCATCCTCACCAGGATGCAGTGGCCACTTGAAAGCCCCCTCCCATCACCCCCACCAGACACTCAGCTCTGTCTCCAGACTGGGCTCTCCTGCCCCGGCGGCCGCTTCTCGCCAAGCCTCTGGCCCGAGTCCTCACCCTCAGCTTCGGCCCAGCCCCACATCCCTCAAGGGGATGGTGGCGTCTAGATGGGGTGGGAGGTGGAGCTGGAAGGCCGAGGCTGCATTTATGAAACTTTTCTTGGCTCCAAACATCAGAGAACTTCAGGAAGACGTGACTTGAGTAAGTCCCTAAACCTCCCGAAGCTTGTTTTCTCATTTGTAAAATAAGGGGTTAGCGGCCTCAAATCCTCCTTTGGCAGCAGGCTCTGCATGCATTATAATTTTAAAGAACCTAGGAAGTAGAACTCAAGGCCCTCTGAGGCCCCTCCGGACGGGAGACACAGCACAGATCTTCCGTCTGCACTGCTTCCCACAGCCAACAGCCCTGAGCGCTCAGCTCACCGGAGCCTCCACTGGTCCTGCTTTTCCAGGGAGTGACTGAGGCTCTGGAGGGGACGGGACCTGCCCCCAGGCCACACGGCCAGCCCTGGCCTCTCTCAGGCCCCCATCCCTACACCATCTGATGGGAATTATTCTTCTCAGGTTGTAAATGCGCACATGGGAGCTCAGAGCCTAGGTACACAGGCCGGGCTCAACGTTGCTGGCCTGCCCCACCCGCTGGGACCCACTGGACCCTCCCTTGGATGTCTGCCCCCCTTCCAACAAAGCCCGTCCCTGACTCCCTAGTCCCAGGGCTTCAGATGGCAGCACCCCACCCTCCAGATCACCTGCCCCCCCTGAACACACTGTGAGGAAAGGAACCTGCTCCTACCTGCTTCCTGGCTCAGCGCCCCCCACACACCCCAGGGCCCCCATAGGACTGTCCGCGCTGATGCAGGTGCTCTGTGTCTAAGCTCTCCAGTACACAGCCACTAGCCACGGACTTGGATGTCAGTGTAATCTTATTTTTCATTTTAATTTAAACAGACACACATGGCTAGGGGCTGCCATACTGGACGGCACAGGTAGAGGTGCCACCAAAATGCCTGGCCTCTGCCCCTCTCCTCCGCAGGCACATTCGGCAGTGGAGACTTTTGAAGTGTGTCTGTGGAATGTTTGGGGTGGTGAGGTGGGCAAGGGAAGTTCCTGCCCCCGGGCTCCCCACACCAGGCCAGCCTCCTCGGTTGAGCCCCGAGTGGCCATGGCCCAGATGCGGCCAGGCACGGGGCACGGTGGGAGGTGGAAGGTGGAGCGATGCCCGGGGAGCAAGTGGCCACCTTACCCGCTACCCCCAGACACACCCCCCCCCGCAAATCCCTGCAGGGGGTGTGCAGCCTGAGCAACCTCCCAGGCCCTGGTTGGTCTTTCCTCCCCTTCCTGAGGACGGCCTTTTCTCCCAAGACCCCTCACAATCTCACATGTTCTTCCTCCCCTCTAGGCCTGGAGGAGGTGGGAGGCCCAGGCTCACCCCTGGAAGCGGCTTGGGAGCCGAATAGCCAGTCTTTTTTTTTTTTTTTTTTTATAAATTTATTTATTTATTATTGGCTGCATTGGGTCCTGGCTGCTGCGCGCGGGCTTTCTCTAGTTGTGGCGAGCGGGGGCCACTCTTCATTGCGGTGCGCAGGCTTCTCATTGCGATGGCTTCTCTTGTTGGGGAGCACAGGCTCTAGGCGCCCGGGCTTCAGTAGCTGTGGCACGTGGGCTCAGTAGTTGTGGCTTGTGGGCTCTAGAGCGCAGGCTCAGTAGTTGTGGCGCACGGGCTTAGTTGCTCCGTGGCACGTGGGATCTTCCTTGACCAGGGCTCGAACCCGTGTCCCCTGCATTGGCAGGTAGATTCTTAACCACTGCGCCACCAGGGAAGCCCGGCCCAAGTCTTATGTCCAACCTCTTGGGAGGCCAGGAGTTGTGCAGGCCAGGCAGGCCAGGGAGAAGAGGGCCGGGGAGCCTCCCCCAGAGCCGGCCAGGCTCCTCCACTCATTGGCCTCAGCTGTCTTCAGAGGGCAGAATGGAAGCTGCTGCCTCGGCCCCTCCAGCCCAGTCAGACCCTAGGATGTGGGCTGGTGGGGCAGAGCTCCCCCTGCTGGGCAGCCCTGGAAGCGTGCCCCTGCCCCCAGGCCCTGCAGCCAGGGAGTCCTCAGCCCCAAGGTGAGCTCCCCCAGGGAAGCCACTGGAGGACTTCAGGTGGGAGTGGGAACAGGATGGAGTGACTGGGGACCCCGAGACATACTGGCCAGGGCTCAGGGTCGTGGGGAGCCAAGTGCAGATCAGTTCAGGATCCCAGCCACCCCATTGCTACTCACTTCTCGCCCCAGAGAGAACCCCCTTCTCCTCCTTCCTCCCCTCCATTCCTCTAAACCCTCCTCTGCAGCAGGGGGAGGTCAGCCCTGGACAGACCTGAGTTCAGACCCCGCTCTGCCACTTATTTTCGTGTGGCCATGGGTGAGCAGGTTAACTCCCCCCCACCCAACGCTGGAGTAGGGAGAATAACGACCCCCTCTCACACTGCAGGGAGGAGGGGACGGACTGGGAGGTGCCCAGTGGGCGGCAGACCCCGTTACCACCAGTTCTTTTCCCTGCCCTCCCTCTTCCCCTCCTGTCTTTCCCTGGAGCTCCAGGATGAGACCTGCCAGGCCCCTGGCCCTCCAGAGCTACCCTTTCCTCTGGGAAGACCACTACCTGGAGCTGGCCGCCCATCTGACCACTTCCCCAAGCCTCTTTTCACTGACCTCCCTGGACTCTGTACCTGCCTCTAATGGCCATCCATGTAGAAGACACTGTCCCCTCTCCCACGCTCACCCCAGCTCCCAGCTGCTGCTCTGGGCCAGCCCGGGACAGGAGCATCATCCTGTATGCCAGTCCCCTCCACCCAGACCTACAGAACCCGCAGGCTCCACTTCCCTCCGGCACACACGGGGCTTTGCTTTTGTGAGTCGATAGTTGGTTGAGTGCATGGAATCTGGGTGAGAGTGAGCGGGCACGCCCTGAGTGTGTACCTCTCCCCCGAAACTCACACTCCCCACCCTCTCTCTGATGCTTCCAGACAGAGCCCCAGCCCTGACTGCTCTCCACCCCCCACCTCCCTGAAGCCAGGCCCGAGACTGCTGCCTCTCCTCTCCTGCTGCAGAGCTGACCGTTAGGGTCACAGGAAGAGGACAATAGAGCTGACCCCATGAGGTGGCTCCCCCAGGTCTCCAGCACCCCACAAATCACCCCCAAACTCAAATAGCAAGTTCCTTCTTCCCACTCCCCACCAGCTCAGGCATTGTAGGCGGGTCGCCAATAAAGGTCAAGCCATGCACTCTGCTGGCCACTCAGAGCTTGGGATATCTATCAGGCCAGGTCCCCTTCTCACAATCAGGGGAAGAGATCCAGGAAACCTGGGGGGCCCCAAATTATGAGATCCTCCTCCTGCAGGAGCTACACAGCTTCTGTTCCAACCAGGCTCTCCTCTGACTGGGAAAGAGCCGACCCAGGAGGCCATGGAGAGGCTCCCATCTTCCAGCAACCTCCAACCCTCGGGCCTGGAGCAGAGTGCATCTCCAGAGTGTCAAGTGCCATTGATTGAGAGGGCCCTGGGGGCATCTGGGCTGGGCCTTATAAAGGTGCCATCTGTCCCCCCATACTCACATCTGCCCACAAGCTAGCAGGCCCTGGAGAGCTGGGAGGGGGCAGCGGGGCCTGGCGGTCCCAGTCCCCAGATCACTGGACCGGGACGTGGTCATTTCAGTCAGCCCTCTTCTTGCTCCTGGGCCAAAGAATGCAAGGAGGGGACCAGGCTGGCTCTTGTACACAGTCATGGATGGAGACCAAGAGCGGGTCACTGCCAGGGCAGCTCAGGAATGTCCCTATCTCCTGGATAGGATAAATCTTTTCTCCCAGAATTCCCAGTTTCATCTAGGCCCCCCATGGGCTGAAGAGGCTTCAGGGGGCCTCCATCTCCCCCACCAAGTCTTCCCTTCTCAAGAGCCCCCTGGCGATCTATTTCTGGGATCAATCATATTGAGCCCTACCCTGGCAGCAGGTCAGGAAGCTCAGGAGGAGAAAGGTCCAGCGGAAGGCAGCCGAAGTGTGTGTAGCTTGTCTGAGAGGCCTGAGATAACCTATCTGGACTTTGACAAGAAAAAACTTATGCTATCATTCTACATTTCCAGCCAGGTGCCCAGCCTCTAGCCCCGCCCGCCCCCCCACCCTGACCTCAGTCCTCATCCCCAAACCAGGACTGTGGACCCAGCTATGTTTGCAGAGAAGACTGACCATCCCCTCACCACATACAAACTTGTACAGAGAAGGTCATAACCCCGGGAGCACACTTACCCAGCGTAGGTCTGCTAATTTGAGTTCCATTTTTATAAAGCGGGGTGAATCCGTATATCATAGTCACTACACCCTGATTTCAGCAAGGCATTTTTCCAAATGTGGACAAGATAGAGAAATATGGGCTACCTGGTACAGCAAGGTAGGTTCAAAATGTCTGTACATTGGTGCCCTGAGGTTCCAGTGTAGTTTTACAGACTCTCTCTTTTGCTTTGCTTCAGCTCTCATCATTTCTTTGGATGAAGAAAGTGTGCTTATTGAAAACTTATGGGTAAAAGAGGTAGAGTCGAAAGGAATTAGGAATATTCTGTATCATTAAATTCGTCATTGAAAAGGTCTGTAAAAGATAAGAGCTTAGATCAATTATATCAAAACCAAAAAATAAAATTTAACAGAAATGAAAAAAATTTTTAACAGAGACAAATGTAAAGTCCTTTATTTAGGTTCAGAATTCAGTCACATACATTTAGGTTGAGAGAGTCCTGGTTTATTTGCAGTTCATGTAAACTTCATTGACTACATGTTTAAAATGAGTTAGCACCTTCTGAGGTTTGCTTAAATTGGTAGATACAACCCAATATTGTTTAACTTAGCTGTTCAATGACTACACCAATTCCCCCATTGTTTGTTTTTTCACTTGCTTGCTTGTTTATTTGTTTTATTTTTAAATGTTTTTGCTCTGTTAGCCTCAGTCTTTCCACCTGCCTTCAACATATCTTCCCTCACAGTCACAAGATAGCGGCCACAGTTCCAGGCATCACATCTAGGCTCAATTTTCTACTAGAAGAAGAGACCAGCTCTTCTTGTGTCTTTTTAAAAAGGGAGGAAACCTTTCCCAGAAGCCTCTAGCAGGCTTCTCCTCCACCTCATTAGCTAGAATTATGTCACGTACCCATGCCCTTGTCAAAATCATTCATTGGGAAGGGAAATGGGGTGACAGAGAGAAGAGATACGATTAGGTAACCAAAAGTTCCTGCTCTGATGGCAGCGAACTTTCTATCATTAGAAATGTTCGAGACTGAATAAAACCTAGCGAGATATAAGAGGAGATTCTGGTAGTGGGTCGGAGTTGGATGTGATGACCTTGAGGTCCTTTCCAGCCTAGAAGATGTCAGTCTTCTATAATTCAATAATTATACATGGCTCACAAGTGTACACACTTCCTCAGCCAAGGACCATGTCTCTGGTTGAGATCTCATGAAGTAGACTTTGTGACTGAAGGCAATCTCCACGCTCTAGGGGTGTCCCTCACTTCTCACTGCTCACCCTTCTCTCTCAAAGACCCCCTTCTTTGTCTCCTTCTCTCCATGACCACATCTGGGCACCTCAGAATATCTCAAGAGACTGGAGTAAAGAAACAGACAAAAACAGAACAGGGGCCGATCCCAGCCTCCCGCCCAGGTGTGGGCTCTCGGGGTCCAGCCAGGGAGGGAATTAACACCCACAGTAGCAACACATCTGTGGAGCCAGTATTGTGTGTAAGACAAAAGGAACCAAAGGAAAACTGTCCGTTCGATTTCTGACTCAAAGAGCTTGCAGTATAATTGGAGGCAGGGGACAGAATACACGACGCAACCAAAAAATAGTCATTCTATTTTCATAAACCACACGTGAAAACCAGCCAGGTTTCTTATATCTAAAGAGAAAAATAGTCATCTAAGATTAGTACTCAGCGACAGAGGATGGAGACAGACAGTAAATGCTCTGGGAACACAGAGGATGAAGAACAGTGTTATTAAAAATAATAGTAGCTGACGATAACAACAACATTGGACATTTCCAAATATGGTAAGACCGTCCCTTGCCTGGAGACCGTGACCAGCGGCCGTGCATCCCCACCAGGGAGACCGGGTGCCAGGGAAGATACAGGAGAGGTCCACACCTGCTCCTGCAGATGTGTGCCCATCTCACTTCTGATGAGATTTTTGTACCCTTGCCAAATACAAAATAGGACATTATCATGTGTTTGAAAAATAGCAACTCCCAAATTTTGAAGAGTATCCTAGGTGTTGGGCTCAGTGCTAGGAGATTTAAGTACATCATCTAATTTAATTCTCAATGATCCAAATGCTCTCTTGAAGCCCCTTTAAGGCTTTGAGAGTCACCCTTTCCTTTAGTCTTCAGATAAATATGGTTCCCCTCCCCATGCTCTCTCCAAGATTCCCGAGAATTGCCAGGACCTGGCATTTTCATGATTCCCTCTCATTCTGATGTCCTCTTCTCTCTCAATCCTGTTCTGCCTCAGTTCTGGAGTTCATGCCTTTTTTGTCTTCTTGTTGATCTACAGAAGGGGGGTACTTAACCAGCGGTGGGGTGGGTGCAGGGAGAATCCAGGAAGGAAGGCTTCCTAAAAGAAATGACAGGTGGGGTGGCTCTGCTTTTTCCTTAATTTTCCCCCAAACATTACTAACGTAAGGAGGGACTTAAAACTTTACCGAAAGTTGAGAGTAGCTGGGGAAAAGATGGGTGCTTCTCTAAGCCCAGCAAACAGCTGGAAATTTAAAACCCAGACCTGTTCTTGCAAGTTCCACCTCCCCCGGGCACATCCTCTGAGTCCTCTCTTCAGCCTCTGCCCTCCATCCAGTCCCACTGCTAGACCCTCCCCTCACCTGCGCCACTTAGGCCCCCTCTTCCCGGATTTCACTCTGCGGGGGTGGGTGAGAGGGCTCACTGGAGAGCTTTACCTGTCACACTCCAAAGTGTGTCATTTTCCAAAACAAAGATTCCTGTCTCTCTGCCAGCAACTGGGACCTTTCTCTAGAACACAAACCAGTTAGAGACACACACTCGATCGGCAACAGTCTGCGATACAGTGACCACAGTTACACAGGGAGAAACCGAGATTAGAGTGGTTATGAAATTTGTCCAAAGTCACAAATGATGGGGATCTCTGGTTTGAACCAGGTCCGTCGGCTCCAGAACCACTCCTTCTAACTCTGGCAGTAATCTTCAAAGAGGCGAGCCTTGAGGGAACCTTGAAGGAAGGGAACGTGCCTGACAGAAAGCAAAAGGCATGAGGCAGAGCCTGAGACCGGCTGAGCTGAGGGGAGTGAGCAGAGGCGAGCCCGGAGGCAGGGAGCCCGGGCGGAGGCTGGAACAGAAGGAGGCCTCCATGCCAGGGTGGGAGCCACTGGAAAGGAGATAAGGGAGTGGATTGGGAAGCTAATTAGGAGGGGAAAACCTCATGGAAAACTGGATCAAATCAAACAGGACTGAACTTGGAGGGTGAAAGAGAGAATGGCTCCAAGCATCACGCCCAGATCTCTGACGGATGTTCACTGAGGGGGTGACCATGGTGGGAAGGCAGGGAGGGGCGTTTACAATGCGTTCGGTCAAGCGTGCGCATGTGGAGATGGAGGTGCCTCTGAGGCTTCCACGCAGAGATGTTCACACGCTGCTCTGCGTATGGGTTTGCTGCTCCTGAGACAAGCCCACACTGGAGAGGTGGTCATGGGCCTACAGATGGTAATTAAAGCCATGGGAGGATGAGCTCAGGCTGGGAGAAGGTGTGAGAGAGAGGAGGCGAGGACCTTGGACAGAACCCCAGGAGCATCCCCAGGAAAGGGAGGGGCCCAGGGAGAATAACCAGCAAGGAAACCAAGAGAGGAGAGGCCAGGCGGTCAGAGGGAGCGGGGAGGACTCATGTCAGGGAATCCGGGGGCGCAGGAGGGGCGGGGGGGTGGGCAGGAGGCAGAGGTCCACGTTGTCCAATGCTGCTCCAGAAACATCCTGAGAATGACCATTGGATGGATTTAGAAACAGGGTGTGGGGTGTTGCAGTGGGGCAGGGGGGACTTCAGAGACCACTGGCGATTCCCTTCAGAGGAATATCACCTGAGAAGTAAAGGAGAGATGAGAACATAAGACAGCAAGATATGGAGGAAAAAGGATAAGATGTTATGAGACGAGACAGGTAGGGGTGAGGGAGAGAGGGTTTGGTTTTGTTTTGCGTAAGGAGAGTTGAGCAAGGGTAAATGATGGTGGGAAGGAGCCAGACAGTGGGTGGAGAAGGCTGTAGACAGCAGAAATGAAGATGCAGATGGAGGCCGACCAGAGACTTCTGAGGCTCAGGGACGGAGGGTCCCACTGGCCTCTCCTAAAGACAGGCTCTGTCAAAAACATCTGAATCCACAGAAATCCACTAGAGATCTGGGCATGAATCCATGGTCCCAGGAGGGTCATAGGAGGAACGGAGATGCTCCTGAAGGAACATTCTAACCCCTTGTGAGGCCAGGCTGGCAGAGGAGAGGCAGTGTTCAGGAAATGCAGTTGCACTTTGGGTCCTTCTGGCCATCGGTGACCAACGCCCCCAACCCTGAGCACAGGGGCCCCAGCAAAGCTCTCTCTGCCCACCCCCCAGGGGCTGTGTGCATGGCCCTTGGACCACCCACTTGAGCTGCCCCTGCCTGTCTGCATGGACTTGGGCTTCAGTATCCCTCTGCACTCTGGGGCTTACTGTGTGCCTGGGTGCAGAGTAAGCTGGCTCCTGGCCCCTTGATTCACAGCTGAGGTGTCCCAGAGCCTTGGTGCCCAAGAACTCAAGTCCTTCCTTGAGCCTGTCCTCCTCACAGCCACCTGGAGATGCCTGCAGACCCAGCTCCTCCAGCCTCCCCTCCATGTCCCCAGACTTGGTTAGTTCCACAGGCAACCCCATTTCTCCGGCACAATTCCAATGGTGGCCCTTTATTGAGCACATGCTACTCATTTATTCATCCGTTTAATGAACACTTATGGAGCACCCCCGTGTACCCCGCGCGTTACGGATTGCTGGGGATCCAACGGCGAGCAGGCAGATTCGTCCCTGCCCTTGTGCAGCTTGCAGCCCTCTCCCCTAGTGTTGTGCCTGACACTTGGCTTCCTTTATCCTATTTATTCTTATAGCAACCCTGTGAAATAGACATTACTACCTCCATTTTACCAAAAAAGAAGAAGAAACTGAGGCCCAATGTGGTTAAAAATCAGGCAGCTCGTAATTGAAGAACCTTGATCTACCACCCTCAGAGGCTCTGTCTCCTCCAAGCAGAGCTGATCCCAAGCTTCTCTGCGTTTGGGGTCTCCCAGTTCCCTTCTTTAGAGCGACTCTTTCCCCTCCTTCCATTTCCTCCCTCCTTCCTTCTCTCCCTTCTCTTGCTCTTTGGAGGAAAGGGTGAGTTGTTTGAGTCCAGAGTCCCAGGTCTAGCTGGCGAACCTGGAGCTAGCAAGTTGTTAGTTTCACTGCTCGGGGCCCACATCCCCTCCTCCCCGAAAAGAGCATGATTATCCCGGCCCTACCCTCTCCAGAAGGCGCTGGGGGGATTAAATGGGGTCAGAGACGTGAAAGTGCTTTCCAAGGCACTCACAGGCAAGGGGTTATTCTTATCAAAACTTTCTCTAAGCGGAAGCCCTGGGATCAGCAAATTACTTGTTAACGTGCATTGCAGTCACTGTATTTCCTGTCCCAGGCTGTTTACACTGCAAGCCCTTCGCTAGCTGTGTAATGAAAGGGTTTTCCTCTTCTGAAGGAATTTCAGGTGTCATCTAACAGGGAGCAAAAGGAAGTGGGGGCCTTCCTTACACTTCTGAGATCCCAGCCAAGGAGGGATGAAAAGACAAACATGTATCAAGTATTTATTACCTGCCAGGCTCTGGGCTAAGCACTTTGTCCACAGCACCTTTGTTTATTTCTCACAACCCCTTAAGACTAAAATACTATTTTTACTTTACAGAGAAGGAAATTAATTTATCTGAAATTGCAAAGCTTTGAAGTGGTGGATTTAGGACTTGGACCTAGACCTGTCTGATTCCCAAATTCATGCTTTTCCCACTGAGAAAAACCCAATCCTGCCTGAAATCCCTGCTGAAGCCACCTCCTCCAATGCAGCCTCAGCAATGCCACTCTAGGACAATCACTGATTTGCCTCCCTGCCTGCCCTGTACCAGACAACCAGCCCTGTAAGGACACGGACTGTGTTAAATTCATCTTCGTATTCCCAACCATCAGCACAGTTTGCCTGGGCCACGGAAGCTGAATGGTTAATGGTCAAAGAATAATTTCTGTCCTAAAGATAAAATCATGACTCTCACATACAAATATAAAATGTATCGAAAATCTTATTTCACTCATTAATTAATGAGGGAACCACTGAGATGTTACCACTCGTTCAAAGGAAAACTCAAAGAACCTCAAATAGGTATGTCTTTGTCTCCTCGGGCTGTCATAACAAAATACCACAGGCTGGGTGGCTTAAACAACAGAAATTTATTTCCCGTAGTTTGGAGGCTGGAAGTCCAAAATCAGGATGCCAGCAGGGTCCTTTCTGGTGAGAGCTCTCTTTCTGTCTTGTAGGCGGCTGCCTTCTCACTATGCCTTCAAGTGGCCTTTCCTTGGTATGTGCCTGTGCAGGGAAGGGGGAGAGAGAGTGAGGTCTCTGGTATCTCTTCTTATAAGGACACTAATCCTATAGATCAGAGCCCCACCCTATGACCTTACTTAGCCTTAATTACTTCTTTAGAGTCTGCATCTCCAAATACAGCTACATTGGAGGTTGGGCTTCAACATATGAATTTGGGGTGGGGTGGGGGGGGCCACAAACATTCAGTGCATAACAACATGCAAATAAGGAATGCTGACATGAATTTACAAATAGATGTAAAATGGGTCTATCCACAGGCAATAACCAATTGCATTCCACTGAACACAATTCAATTACATTTTTAAAGACAACAAGCCTTTGCATTATTATTGGTTTTCTACCACTTGCAGAGTTGTAAAATAGCTCAAAGACAATGAAAAGTTGAAAAAAAAAAACAAGAATATGTTAGTCAGGACACCTAATTATCTTTTTGGTCCATTTCAGCCTTTCACAGTGTTTCCCTGCAGAATGAATCAATAAAAGCAGTTGTCTGGGCTGCCACAGGAATTGTCCACTCCCCCAACCATCCCCTTATTCTGTCTCTCTTGGATTGCATTTTTGCACACGTCTTTTATCACCCTATTTCCACCAGACAAGGGGTGGTCCCACAGCCTGTCCCCTAAGCCTTTCAACTGCCAGTCAACTCCCACTCACAGTGACACTAACATCCCAGACTCACAACTACAGCTGCCTGTGGAATATCTCCTTTGTCTAGACTGGAGAAAGTAGGTTGCATCACAATGTACTAAAAGGCAGAGGGCCTCTCACATCAAACAGCCAACATCAAGGGCACAGGTGGGCTGGGGAGATGAGGGTCCTGCAATGCTTGGATTTCCTAGCCACTCACATTTGCATTGGCCCATGGAAGATCTCCATAGCCCAGGAAAGAGGTGCATTACACAGTCGTACAGGACAGGGGCATCCCCAGGTCACTCAGGCCCCAAGGGCTCCCTTACCAGCTGGGCACTTTGAGAGGTTTCAGGTCTTTGCCAGAAACAGCACCTGACAGAGTACTGAGAATGTAAGAAAAGGCCAGGGATGTGGAGAAGGCTTCCGCTGGAAAATCAATGGAAAGCAAACCCTGGGATGTCTAAATGCCAAGTGGAGCCCAGCTAGCTCATTGAGAAATTCAGCCTTGGCTTCAGAGCCTCTGGAAATCCAACCTTTGCTCTGGGAAAACAATTTCTGATTCCTTTCTCTGCCTTCCTTTTACAAAGGTCAAGTTCTATCTGCAAAATGGAATTTGTGGTGCAAGTCCATGGTGTTTATCACTAGAATAGTCCATGCAAACTGGACAAGGTCCACAACAGCAGTTGACAGCCTTACATCTCTAGCCTGGACTAGCAACAGCCTATAACCAGTTTGCTGGTTAGCTCAGGCTGTTAGCTTAGTCAGCTCAGGCTGTTACAATGGTGTATCACAGACTGGGTGGCTTACAAACAACAGAATTTATTTCTTACTATTCAGGAAGCTAGAAGTCAGAGATCAGGGTACTAGCAGGGTCGGGTTCTGATGAGACCCTCTTCCAGGTTGCAGACTTCTTATTGTATCTTCAAATAGTGGAAAAGAGAGTGAAAGCACTCCCTTGGGGTCTCCTTTATATAGGCACTAATCCCATTCATGAGGGCTCCATCCTCATGACCTAATTACCTCCCAAAGGCCTAGCCTTCTAACACCATCACATTGGGTGTTAGAATTTCAAATATGGATTCAAGGGGGACACAAACATTCAGTCCATTGCAGTGACCTCCAGTCTCACCCCTCCAGCTCATCTCACACAGACACCAGAGTCACTTTCTAAATATATTTGGCTTTATCATTTTCCTGCCTAAAACTTTTTGATGGCTTCCAATCACCTATAGGATAAGGCCAGTGATGTTCAAGGCACTCCACAGCCCTGCTCAGTTCCCCATCCTCCTCTCTCATCATCACTTCCTGATCCCCACCTTATGCTCCAGCATCACGAACTCCTAGTAGTTCTCTACTCATCCCAGGGCATTTCTCCAGGCCTTTACTCATGATGTTTCCTCTGCCTGGAATACCTATCTTACATCCTTTCCCTTACCAACTCCTATCCCCCTCAGAGACTTGGTTCAAATGTCCTCCTTTCCCCTCCTCCTACTCTCCCTCCCCCTGTCATGAGCTCTCTGCTCCAACATGCCCTTCACTCCATCACTCCTGTTAGTGTGTCTGCTCCCCCTTCCACTAGACAATGAACTCCTTGACAGCTGGAATCATTTCTTGTACTACGTTAAATAGTCTCCCCCCAAAATTCATGCCCACCCGGAACCTGTGAACACGACATTATTTGGAAATAGGGTCTTTGCAGATGCAATTAGTTAAGATGAGGTCATACTGGAGTAGGATGGATTCTAAATGCAATGTGACTGGTGTCCTTTTAAGAAGAGGGAAATTTGGAAACAGACACCCAAGAGAATGCCATGTGAAGGCAGAGACAGACTGGAGTGACGACTCTACAAACCAAGGAGTACCATGCATTGTCAGAAGCCACCAGAAGCTAGGAGAGAGGCATGGAACAGATTTTTCTCTTGAACCTCAGAGGGAACATGACCCTGCTATCACCTCGATTTTGGGTTCCTAGCCTCCAGAACTGTGAAAGAGTGCATTTCTATTGTTTTAAGCCACCTAGTTGGTGGTACTTTGTTACTGCGGCCCTAGGGAAATAACAGATTTCTTATTAAGGTCCCTAGCATGGTGTTTGGTTCACCAGTATGTGGTCAGTAAATGTTGAAAGAATGAATGAATGAATGAATGATCCTACAGTACTACTATCTGCCTCACTCCCTGGTCTCAAGGAGCAGCCAAGGGAGGGAAGAGGGACTCAGGGCTAGAGGACCCATTCTGACCAAGGGAGGCAGGCTTAGTCAACACATCTTAATTGAGTACTTACCATGTGCAAAGGCTCTACAAGGTATAGTGAATCAGACAGGGCTCCCATGCTGACAGAAATGACCTAAAACCACAGATAATTCAGCCAGTACCCAGGGGTGGATCTGCCTTACAAGGAAGTCTAGGTGATGCTCCCATCAGCGTGGGTGACTGGAGCAGAGCTGCTGAAGGAAGTGAAGATGTGGAGTTTGCAGAGGAGAGGCTTTTAAGGGCAGAGACTCCAAATATGAGACAGACATCGTGGATAAGAAAGATGTATTTCCTGTGGCTGCAAGACCGGATATTTGAAATTCACAGAGAAACAAATTAAGGGTCAGTCTGAGACAGAATTTTCTAATGCAAGGAGAAGGGAACTAACAATGTTGAATGCCTGCTCTGTGCCAAAAAAACAAATCTGGTTTATTCATACAATGGAATATTATTCAGCCATAAAAAGGAATGAAGTACTGACACATGGTACAACACAGATGAACCTTGAAAACACGATGCTAAGTGAAAGAAGCCATGCAAAAGGCCACATGTTATATGATTCCATTTAAATAAAATAGGCAGAATAGGCAAATCTACAGAAATGGAAAGTTGATTAGTGATTGCCTAGGAATAGAGGTGTTGAGGGGATATAGAGAGTGACTGCCAATGGGTACCAGGTTTCCTTCTTTTTGGGGTGATAAAAATGTTCTAAAATTGATTGTGGTGATGGCTCAGCAATTCTGCGAAGTTACTAAAAATCACTGAATTGTATACTTGAAAATATTGAATTTTTTGGTATGTGAATTATGTGTCAGTTTAAAAAAAAATAAGCCATGAAAAACCATTAAGCCATGGTTTTAAGCTGGGAAGTGATATTTTTCGTCTGCATTTTAGAAAGAAGGTGCTCTGGCCATGGGGTAGAAAACAAAGTGAAGCAGAGAAGTCCTGATAGTTCTGAGGCTGTTACAGAGTCTTGGTGAGAGATAATGGTGACCCAAACAAAGGAAGTAGCAGTGCAGATGGTGAGGAACGGTCAGATCCAAGAAGTATTTAGGATGGATGTAGCAGGTTTAAACATATAGTCATAACTGAGATATGCAGAAGTGTGAATTTCTCTATCTCTCTATAACTGAATTCAACTTCGTTCTTGCGGTGGTTTTTAAAATGTCCTCAAAATATCTTGACAGTCATTTCTTCAGAAGGTGGAGTCTAATTCCCCCCTCCTTGAACGTGGACCAAATGTAGTGACTCACTTCTAACTAATAGAATGTGGCAGGAGCGAGGCTAAATAACTTCCAAAGCAAGATAATAAATAGATCTCTCTCTCTCTCTCTCTCTCTCTCTCTCTCTCTCTCTCTCTCTCTCTCACACTGCTCACTCTGGGGAAAGGCAGCACCATGCCATGAGGACACTAAAGTATCCCTGTGAAGAGCCCCACGTGGACAGGAACGAACCCTCCCATCATCAGCCAGCACCAACTTGCCAGCTGTGCGAGTGCATCATCTTAGAAGCAGATCCTCAGACCCAGTGAAGCCCTCAGATAACTGCAGTCCTGAGCCTTCGGGTTTTCTAGCTGTGGCCACACGGAGCAGAGACGTGCTGTCATTGCTGTGTCTCCACTGAGTCCCTGACCCACTGAAACTTGTGAGAGAGAATAAAAGTGATTGCTGTCCTAAGCCCCTAAGTTTTGAGATCATTTGTTATGCAGCAATACATAACCAATACGGTTCTGAAGCCCAGTGTCTACTGAGAGCAAAGAAGTTTTCACCTTGCCAAGTAAAGGTAATTGAGTCACTTCCCTTTGAAAACTTAAGTCTCTTTGGGGTCAACACGCAGCAGATTCCAGATTCAAACTCCCTATCAGGGCTTCCGGTTTTCTCTACTCTTGCCTCCTCCCCAGGACGCCTCGTACATGGCAGGGGTTTAATGTAACATCATGGCCCTGAGCAAGGGCTCCCGTATCCTCCCCTGAGGGCTAGCTTGTCCTCTGTGGTCCTTGGGCATTGATTTCTGCCTTTGCTGCATCTGCCACTGAAGTGGCTATGGGCCAGGTGACCTGCGTGATCTGTCCCCCAGATGAGGCCACTGTATATAGTCGTACAGAGCTTCGTCCAGGAGGTCTGCCAAGGGGGTGAATGGGAACCGAAATCCCAGGAGGAGGAATTTGTTTCAGTTTCTGGAATTCATCCTCCCCAAACTGAAACAAGATATTAAAGTTTTAATAGAGGCAAGATCCAACCCAGCTCTTACACAACCTTGTCTCACTCACCTCACTGTAATCCCAACCCTTGTTCCAATAAAACTTTATTTATAAAACCAGGCAGCCATGATTGCCAATTTGATTTTTTTTTTAAGTGCTACAGTAAAATAATATTTATCTTGATTATTGGGTTGCTCCCCTCCTGCTAGCCCTGACTTGTCCCACCAGCCCTCATCTGTCAGATTGGGGGCCACTCTGGATTTCCTCGTTTCCAGCCACAGGCCAGGAACCAAAAGGGTAGCAGGGGAAGGCTGCCGCCAGAGGCAGTATCTCAGGCCTCTCCCTTATGCTCTGCAGCGGCCACCCGCTGCTGGTGCAGGACATTCTGGGAGTTCCAGAGGGAAGCAGGGCACAAATTGCCTTGGGCTTGGCAGACTCCCTGGGTGGTCTCCATCACCCCCTGGAGTTCTAGTCTCTAAGAGAAAACTGAGGGTGGGGAGGACAGAGAAAACGCCCATCAAAACTTCAGCTGTCTCCCTCTTTGGGCGTCCCAGCTTCCCAAGGAGGAGCACCTCCACGTGTGGTACAGCAACTACCCTCAAACCCCTAATCTGTGGTTATTGTTTTTTCATTCATACATTCATTTAGCCATTTATTTCACAGTCAATCCTCGATCTAAACTATGTGCCAAGCATTTGCTAGATTCTAGAGATACAGAGAAAAATTCCAGTACTCGTGGGTCGAACAATAAGAGGGACCAACATTTACAATTATTAAAGTCATGCATGTAGGGACTTCCCTGGTGGTGCAGTGGTTAAGAATCTGCCTGCCAATGCAAGGGACACGGGTTCAGGCCCTGGTCTGGGAAGATCCCACATGCCGCGGAGCAACTAAGCCTGTGCGCCACAACTACTGAGCGTGAGCTCTAGAGCCCACAAGCCACAACTACTGAGCCCACGTGCCACAACTACTGAAGCCTGCACACCTAGAGCCCGTGCTCTGCAACAAGAGAAGCCACGACAGTGAGAAGCCCGTGCACTGCAACAAAGAGTAGCCCCCTTCCCTGGTGGCGCAGTGGTTGAGAGTCTGCCTCCCAGTGCAGGGGACACGGGTTCGAGCCCTGGTCTGGGAGGATCCCACATGCTGCGGAGCAGCTGGGCCCGTGAGCCACAATTACTGAGCCTGCGTGTCTGGAGCCTGTGCTCCGCAATAAGAGAGGCCGCGATAGTGAGAGGCCCGCGCACCGCGATGAAGAGTGGCCCCCGCTCGCCACAACTAGAGAAAGCCCTCGCACAGAAGCGAAGACCCAACACAGCCAAAAATAAATAAACAAATTAATTAATTAATTAATTAAAAAAAAAAAAAAAAAGAGTAGCCCCTGCTCACCCCAACTAGAGAAAGCCTGCGCACAGCAATGAAGACCCAACACAGCCAAAAGTTAAAAATAAATAAATAAATAAATAAATTTTTTTAAAGTCATGCATGTAAAGTGCAAAAGTCACTTTATAAGTGCGCTCAGGTTTAGTTGTAGCAGGGAAGAGAAAGTGATTACCTCTCCCCAGAAGCCTCAGGACAAGGGTGGTTGGATCTCCCCAAGCTGACAAAGAACCTGGAGAAGTAGCAGTAGTAGAAATAGAAGTAACAGGATTGATTTAAAGAGAGAGAGAGAGAGGCATGTTATAGGGCATAGTATTAGGCAATTGACATGAGTTCATCTGTCACCTGGGGACAATTGTAATACCCTTTTATGAGGTTGTTAAGAGCATTAAATGAGATACATCAAACACTCGGCACAATGCCTAGCACACAGTAAGCGACTGTGTAAGCACAATGTTAACTACTATTAGCCATTCAATCTTCAGTCTAATATGAGAAGCATTGCATGAGAATAAAAGTTTAGTTGCATGCATACACTTTCGAACATGGAGAAGGTTAATTCAATCAACAGTTAAGCATCTACAACATCCCTAGATACTCTGTGGTTAACTTTTAAAAATTCAATGACCAATCCTGAGTTTAAGCTAAGCCTTTCTGGAGTTTAAAGCTAAATGGTTTCTCTCTTAAGCTCAAGATCTTGCCAATCAAAATCGCTTTGCTCATAGACTATTGTTACCTGCGTCTGAAAAATCCATTCGCCAACTCAGTTGATGTCTTTGTTCTAGGCTGTAGCCACCCTCCCCAGAGGCATCGATGCCACTGACTCAGTGGGTGCAGGCTACCCAGTGTAGGGGAGCAAAACCTGCCATCCCAAAGTGTCTCTTTGGCCTGTGGATTATTTCAAGCTGAAACAATCAAGGCCCAAAAGACTCAGATAGGAACCTTGACCTTCTCCCTAACCGCCTGAAGGATTTAGATGGAGGGCCTGTTACAGGAATAAGGATATCACCAGAGAAATCTGGGCTGGGGTTGTGGCCTGGGGAGACAGAGATCAGAGACCACCCTGTGTCCTATTGTCTCTGCAGGGCCCAGCGGAACATTTGTTTACCAAACATTTGCTTTTCCATTTCCTTGTGAATTTCTTTCCTCTCCTTTGAAGTCCCAAACCACTACCCCCAATATCCTCTTTTGTCTTTAGCTGAAGACAGTATTTAAGGTGAGGGTTTCAGCCATTTTGGTGAGTCACTCAGTTTTTCTGGGTCTCTCCCATGTATACATGTTATTAAAATTTTGCTTTATTTTCTCCTGTTAATCTGTCTCACGTCAATTTAATTCTTAGAACAGCCAGAAACCTAGATGGGTAGAGGAAAAAAAT
The DNA here is from genome assembly GCF_949987535.1 of Balaenoptera acutorostrata. Classification (NCBI taxonomy): domain Eukaryota; kingdom Metazoa; phylum Chordata; class Mammalia; order Artiodactyla; family Balaenopteridae; genus Balaenoptera; species Balaenoptera acutorostrata. The sequence goes on along the minus strand of NC_080072.1, from coordinate 99,555,356 downwards.
CTTCCTCCCCACCACCGGCAATAGGACACACTGGTCTAATATTTCAAAACCATTGTTCAGCTCCTTAGGAAACTGGCAAGATTTAGGGATGAGGCTTGGTTAGATAAGGGGTGAGAGAAGGCTTAGACCCAAGGGGCTTAATTTACAGAAAGGTTTGTCTTTGGGGGGACTTTTTTGTTCCTCCCAGGAGGGAATAAGACATCCTGCTAAACTATTCCACTTTGTGGGAGCTGGGAGAGCATATATAATATTTACTGAGGCACCTACTCTGTGCCAGGCTCTGTTCAAAGGGGTCCCCCCGAGGACTGGGACAGTTCTGCTTCTGTGACTTCCACCTGAGGCACTTCATGGGGATCTCATGGGGGTAGAATTGTCCCGGCTCTTGGGAGGTTAGAGTGATGTTATCATGTGATTGGGAATTTAGAAAAGTGAGCCTATACTTCCACCAGGATTCCTAGCATTCGAAACCTTCCCTTTGGACACTGATTCTGCTATTTGTGTTTTCTATTCCTATTTTCTATCTTTCGAATACAGTGAAATTTGAAAACACCAGCCTGTTTTTGGCCATGTTCAGAGAACCAAAGAAAGGATTTAATTTCAGCCTGAGCTGAAGTTAAAAAAGAAAAGCTGTCCCCTCTCTCTTGGGGGAGGTGGGGAGGGGGCTGGTCCCCAAGGGGATGTGACGTCCCAGGGAGGACTCTCAGCTACTGGGGAGGCCTCGGGAGATGGAGAGAGGCTGGGCTCCCGATTCCCCTGGTGTCCCTGTCCCCCCATCCCGAGCGGTTCAGCTGTTGTTCCCTTCCTGCCCTGGGGAATCCATGAGAGCCCCTTCCCTGCCCTCTCAGTATCTCCCTTGTCACTTGAGCTAGTCTGAGAGGCTTTCTTTCTGTTACTTGCCAGTCACCATCTTAGCTCAAAGGGGTGATTCTAAGAGTGAGAATTATTCTGGGCTAAGAGAGAAAACTACCCACCCAAAAAAAAACCGCCCTCAGAAGCTCCTGATCCTGTCTTCCACACAGCAGGCCACTTAGGCCTTTGTTCGTTCCACAAATATCTATTAAGTGCTTACAGTGTGCCAGGCACCAGGGATAAGAATGAATAAATAAAGACACAGCTCCTGCCTTGAGGAGCTCCCTTCTAACGGGGATGCAGATGAGTAAAAGGGCCGGGTGAGCATCACAGGGGAAAGCAGCAAGCGCCCCAGTTCTGGAATTCCCTCCTCTGAGGACCAGTTAGGCCCGTTAAAATTAACTCCACCAATTAAAGGCATGGTTAGAAGACAACGCTGCCTGTCTTCCTCTTTATTTTTAATTGCAGGGCCTGGCCTAAAGTTGTCAAACCATGTATAATTAGAGCAGAGCTTGTGAGCAGGAAGCCTGGATTGGGGAAGAGAAGAAGGGGTCGAGAAGACAGGGGTTCCCTGCCCAGCACCCCTCCTCCACCCCGTCCTCTGGGCCTGGCCCCGGGGTCTCTCTGCCTCCCGGACCGTGACCACCTACTGCTCCACTAAGGGACTGGGTGGCTGGGGGGGCACTCTCCCCTCTGGGCGCACACCCTGATTATAGTCATTAAGAAGTCACCCTGAGCGATGGGAAGACCAGTGGGTACATCAGTGGCCCAGAAGGCGGGAGGCGGTGGCAGGGTGAAGCAGGACCAGCTGGGACTGGAGCACAGACGCCTGGAGAAAGAGAAGCGGGTGAGGCTTCTCTCCTGCCCTCTCCCTGCAGGGAGTCATCCATCTCACCCATAAAACAGCCCACATTGGCACAGCACAAACTGTGAGAGAGGGCCAGCCCAGGGCACGGGGCTCCAGACAAAGGCGGTGCCCCTCGATCAGCCTCGGGGTACCAGCTCAGCTTCACAGCACCCTGCACCCACGACGAGCAGCAGGGCCGAGTCAGGGCGCTCTTCCCATAGGCCAGGGCCAGGGAAACGGCTGGGAGGAAAAGGCCAGAGTAAACCTGCTCCCTAGACACAGAGAGTCCATGAACTTGACTTGGTCGGACCTGGGCTCCCACCTCCACCCTCTGCTCAGATCCAGAGGGACGGGGCCCCTCTTCCCGTCATTCAGGGAAGCTCCAGGCAAACACAGAGGGTGATCCGGGGTGGCCCAGACCCCTGAGTTCCCAGCCCCCCCGTCTACGTAGGCCAAAGATAGGGAGGCGGCAGACCCATCAGGCTGTGAGGCACCCAGCGCCAAGGCCTCCATCTCACCAGGCAGGACCCAGGCTCCAAATGCCCCCACCTCCCACCCTCCCCTTTCCAAGGTAGGGACCAGCGGAACCTGGAGCCAGCCAGCCTCCTCTCTCTCCATCTCCCACCCAGCCTGCAGTGACAGTGCTACTCTGGACTCAGTCCTATGTTCCTGGAAAGCATCCACAGTTCAGGAATCCCCTGCCCTTTCACGTTCCAGGAAAAGGCTCACTGCAGAGAACCACACTTCCCCAGATGACCTAGATCCGACACGAAGATGACTCCCTTGTTCACCTGTGACAATGCCAGAGACCCTGCAAATGCCCACTCTCTGTCTGTGAGAGATGATAGCCCAACCATCTGTCCCCACTGGCCAGTCTGGATGAAATGCCCACTAACTTGACCAAACTTCAGTCAGGCTGCTCTCCCCTGAACTTTGACCCACCCCCTGCCTGAGCCCTTGCGTAGGACTCAAAACAACCCCTCCTTAACGACCCCTCCCAGGACTCCGCTGACTGCAGGGAAAAGTGTTCCCTGATCAACTGTCCCTTCAGGCCACCTGCTCATCCCACCCCCGACCCCAGACACCTGATTTCTTCTAGCCTTGTTCACTTTTCTCTGTTAGAAAAAAAAAAAAAAAAAAAAGCCCTTTTTGTCTTATCTTTGAGATGCTGACGTCCTATAGCAATCGTCTTTTTGAATAAAATCTCTTCCTCACCTAAACCCAATTTGTTCTTTATTCGACACCAGCCCAGGAACAAAGACCCTTCCCACTTGAAATCACCTCTCACAGGCCAGCCACCTCAGTGACCTCCACGTGACTTTTGTGCCTTACCAGCTCTGCAGGTCACCCGGTTAACAGTTAACGGGTAGGAACTCCCCGTTCTCTGCTCCCAACTAGCTTCAGGATTGTCTGGTCAAAGGCTTTCTGGTTAGTAACGAAAGCAAGCATATCTTAGACGTTGATTATGTGCTGACCACTGTGCTAAGTACTTCACAGGCATTTTCTTGGCTCTTGTGAGCTGGGCACTATTACTGCCCCCACTTCTCAGATACGGAAATACACGTTCAGAGATGTGTGTGGAAAATAGAGTACAGGAATGAGGACAGAACCATTCAGCCACAGGAGGGCAGACTCATGGGTACACCCCACGAGCCTTAAAATATCATCGTTTTCTCCTTGCCTTAGAGCTTTAGTTCTGAGGATTAAATAGCTGAATATACACCGCGCTTAGAACAGTGTCTGGCACACCGTAGGTGCTATATAAATACTAGCTATTGCTATTAGTATTCCTAATATGATGGTAATGGTCATGTCATTTTGTCCAAAGGGTTGGACAGTGCTGGGTTAAGTAACTTGCCCAAAGTCATACAACTAAAATGTATCTACTTCTAATGTGCTATATGATTTACTTCTATATAACCCCACTACCTACTTATTATGTTCAGTGCTTATTGGCTCCACAACTAGAATGTGAGCTCCCCAAGGGCAGAGATCTCTATTTTGTTCACTGCTATATGTACACCTAATGCTTAGAACTGGGTCCAAAACACAGAGAGTGCTCAATAAATATTGCCGAATCAATGAATGAATTCCAAAGCTTGTGCTCCCGATGATTATGCTCTAAGGCAGCCTTCTGATCCTAGACCTGCAGCCTCCTTTTAAAGTCCGTCTAAACGATTCCTGATCCAGAAGGTAAAAAGCAAACAGAAAACAAAAAACCAAAACAAACCAAAAAAATACTAATAATAATTCCTTTACTTAGGTATGAGATTTGTGAGTTTCCAGAAAACTTTCACATGCATCACCTGGTTTTATTATCCATAGATGTTTTTATTATCTCCAGACTACAGAAGGAGAAAATGAGATCCAGAGAGGGAACCTGACCTATCAGCCCGACCCTCACCCCCGGGTTCCCGGTCCCCGCCCCCGCAAGCCGCCAAGCCGGTGAGCATCCCGGCTTCCTTTCTACTCTGCTAATTATCCTTTTAACTCGCGCTGGCGTATTTTCACGGCGCGATCTGCGGGTTTATTTTTATCTACCTCTCCGTAATGGTATCGGGCGGTTTCTCAGGGAAGCTCCCGGCTCTGAGCGGCTCCCCAATTTACAATTGCAATTATGATCTCCGACAGAAACACATGCAGCTGGCGTCAATTTTAAGCAATATTTTGATCATAATAATTAAAAAAGTAACTTATGGCATGCACGCATTAGCTAAATTAACGTTCTTCCAAGGCTCTGCTGAAAGGCGTGCATGGGAGAAAGGAGTGAAAAAAAAATGGTGCTCCCGATCTCTCAGGGGCAGGAGGAGTCCGTCTCCAGCACGGCTCACTCTCCAGCTGGCCCCGCTCGCAAATTAACTTTGAGTTTAATATCTGCATGCCCTTCAAGTTGAATGCTACCTGTCCCCGCCCGCCGCCCCCCCCCCACCCCGCCGCCCACCGACACACGCGTGAAATTGACGGTTATTAAGGTATTTGGATATAAACAAGCACATCTTCTGTCACTGCTACCCAGGCAGGTGACAGGCAGCTGAAAGGATGTTCGCATCTCTCTCCAACTGGATGTTCAAGACCCAAATGAGAGCAAGACCTGAGGGTTGGGGGCTGGGATGGGAAACGGCAAGGACTTCTGAAGGCCCTCTTTCCCAGAGCCCAACACACAGAGCACATACAGGCACTGCGTGGATATATACAGACCTGAACGCTTGCACTCATTCATACCCAGGTAACCACACGCGCACACACACACGCTCACACACGTCTACCTGCCCCAGACACAGGACTCATAACCACACACACACACCCTCACACCTCCAGCCATATCCACAAATTCACATGTTACTCACACTTATATACATCTGCCCTCTTACACATGACCCATGATTATCACAAAACACTTCCATCCACATACAAGCTCACATACATGCACACACACACACAGGCACCCCCATTCACAAATGTGCCTGCTCCCAGGCACACGACTCACGACCACAGACATCCCACCCACAGCATGCACGCAGACATGAACACACACATGTCTGAACGCATACCTTGATTTACAGGCATTGTGTACACAACTCTCTGCTCACAGGCACACGATTCATAATCACAAACAAGGCCTGCACACAGTCACACGATGAAACTCATAAACATGCATGCATACATGCACATACATGGATACACACACTCCCTCACACACACGCCCCTCTCACTGCACAGGCAGGGCACCCCCTGTCCCAACTTGAAGGCCAGGCTATAAGGCAGCAACAGCAGCTTTTCAACTTTTGAGGGGTCCCCAGGTTGGCTGCTCCCTACAGAGAAAAACAGACAGATGCAAAACTTTTGCACACCAATGCAAGGACCTATATCCTTTCTGAAACCCACCCCGAGTCCCCAGCTTAAGTCCCCTGACGTGAGGGTCCCAGGCCATCCTGTTCTTACCCTCATTAGGGTGAATACAGAAATGGCTGTGGGTAGAGGAGGGGAAGGGGAAGTCCCATTCGTCATCTTTCGGAAACAGTTTACTTTTTAAAAACATGATGATCATCACTACTTTTGGTAAATGGAAAAAAAAAATCTGCCTTTTTCATACTAATAAGATGTTTTAATTTTGAAAAAGTACTGCTCCTGTCCCCTACGTCCTAGGCCTGAAGGCACAGGACCTTCAACACGGCAGAGCTGAGCTTATTTCTAAGTGTCTGAGTCAGATGCTTGGATTCAGATCCTGGCTCCACACCACTCACTGATGAAACGACCTTGGAAAGTGCTCAATTTCAGTGTCTTCAATGGTACCTCGCCTACTTCACGGAGCTGCGCCAGGACCAAATGAGAGGAGGAGCTGAGCGCAGCGCCTGGCACGGAGCGTGAGCCCAGTACATCTCATTTGCTGTTGTTTTTGTTACTAACGTCATCTTGAGGCCCGAGCTCTCTCCCATCTGTGCTTGCCGCTTCCTTCTCTCGTCACCTTGCCCGACTTCTCTTTCTCTGCCTCTCCTGCCCCTTCCCCGGGGATGTTCAGCCCCCTGGATCTTCTTCTCCTGTCCCCTCACACACCTCCTTCAGAGGCAACTTCCACTCCCATCACCTACCATGGTGGAAAAACGATGGAATCTGAAGGCAAAAGATGGGAGTTTTGATCGTGTGCCCATGGGGTAAGTCACTTAACCTCTTGGGAGCCTCCGCTTCCCCACTGCTAAAACGGGGATAGTGATGCCTGCCTTCCCCATCTCGCAGGGCTGAACAAGGCTGAGTCTGAGAAAGTGCTTTGAGGTTGGGAAGCCCTAGAAACACGTCAGGTGTCACAGTGGGCTTTGTCCCATCACCTGGGAACGCTCCTCTAGCACTTCAGTTCCTCCTCTCCCAACCCCCAATAAGTCCTTCCTACTTGCAGGCCAGTCCCTCTGCCACAGCACACTTCCAAAACCCACCCTAGATCCCTCCACCGCTCCCCTCCTGCGCCCATATCTCTCCCCATGACTCCATCCTCTCACACCCAGCCTTCATCACCTGGGCTCCTCCCTCCACCCCCTTTCCTCCAGTCACCACAAGTTCTTCTCTTTCAACTTTCAAACTTTCTTTCTTCCTTCCCCTCCTTCCATCTCCCCTGCCACCGCTCGAGCCCATCACTGGTTTTCTGCAAAGTCATTGGCTGGTTTCCTGCCTCCAGCTTCTCCTATGGCCCCATCCTGCTCATGGCTGGGACGTTCACCCTCTTCAGGCACCAGAAGCAATACCCAGTCGCTCCAGCCACCACCCCCAGGTAACGTCCCTCTGCTTGGCTTTCAGTCTCCCTCACAATCCACCTCATTTTCCACCTGTGAGTCAAGTACCGGTGGGCATTTCACCCAATTAGAGCAAAGAACCTACTAAACACACCTCCATCATAGCCCCCCTGAGCCCTTGCTCTGGCCACCCCGTCCTCCCTTCCTGCTTCCCCCTGCCCATATAACTCCTCTCTACACACAATACCCAGCTAAAGGAACCCCCCTCCCAGAACCTTCTATGGCAGCTCCAGCCCTCAGAAATCCCTGGCCTGGGGTTTTTCCTTTAAAACATTTTTATTATGAGAGATTACAGACATACAAAAATGTATACTACTGTAACAAAATGCATGCACCCAATTTTTTTTTTTTTTTTTAGTTTTATGTTCTTTATTTTATCAATGTTATACATGCACATAGTTTGAAGAGTGATAGAATTCTACCAGGTTTGGTATTAAAAACAAAACAAAACACAACAATCTCGTGCTTTCTATCCTACCCACCACCCCCAGCCCTGCCCCCGCCCAGGAGGAGGCAACCACTCTCTAGAGGCAACTACTTTCAATGCTTTTAGCTGATTCTTTTGATATTTACCTCCACATCTTTTTTAAAATGTGCTTATATTGCTATTTCTTTGTTTTTCCATTTGGGGCATTACCTGTTGACTGTCCACCATGTAGAATGAGGATTTGCCCCTCTTCGCACTCCTGTCACATCACTCTCACACACATGCTCATGCACACACACACACACACACACACACACACAAACACATTTCTTACCCACCCCCCATCCTGACAATTTACTTGTATTATAAATTTTGTTAGATCAGTAGTTACAAGATTATGACTATAAAGATGCCATTCTGATGTCTAATCCTTTGTAGGAAGCTTGTAGAATCTTCTCTGTTTCTTGTGTTCTGAAATTTTGCCATGTTGTGCCTTGGTGTGGTCTATTTTTCCATTATTGGGCACTTCAGGGGGGCTTTTCAGTCTGGAAACTCGTATAGGTCAGGCCTGGTACATCTCTTGAGTTAGTTTACGACTTCCTCCCTCCTGTTTTCTCTTTCTGGAAACACTTTGATTCACACAGAGGACCCCCTGGATGGCTCCCCACATGTTTTTATCCTTCCTATTTTCTATCTCTGTCTTTGTTCTACTTTCTGGAAGATTTCCTAGACTTTATCCTCTACTGCTTCTACTGAATTTTTCATTTCTGCTATTATATTTTTAATTTCCAAGAACTCTTCTTTCATTCTTTTTTATAGCATCCATTTCTTATTTCAAGCAATTATCTTCACTTATCTCTTGAAGGACATTAATGATAATTTTTCTGGAGTTTTCTTCTTCCTGCATAGGACTTATTTCTGCTAAATTGCTTCTTTCTGTTTGTTTTAGTCCCTGTCTCCTGTCTTACAAGTTAGTAACTTTTCTCATATAAGTGATAATCCTTGGTGGTCAGCTGCTATGTAAGAGTAGGGGACCAAATGCTAATTGGAAGCTTTTTGTAGGTGATGGGACTTGTTCACTGTGGGATTCCTATATGCTGATTAGCTGTTTAGTTGGGGAAACTCTGATGTCTGTATCCTCAAGTCTCCCCTCTTTAGCTGGTCAGATTCCCCAGAGGAAACCCTTCCAGTCTCCTGCCCTGAGAGTAGAGGCCTGGCATTCTGGGGAGGGGGGTGTAAAGGTCTTAGCATCTTATATACATGAGTTAATTTCATCTCCCCTCCTTTTTCAGCATGGCATCCATCCTGGCATCCCCAATCTAGAGATCCTCTGTTTACCATGTCCGGGAACAAACCTCAGTTTTCTGCTGGTGTGGGGAACCTGCACAGATTTGGGGAGGGTCCCAGGGATCCAAATTCTCAATTTTCAATACCTATTGTCACCAATGCCTGAGACTCTGGAGGGATTTAAGGTGAAAAATGGATTTTTAGCTTTCGCCTCTTTGGGTTTAGGCTTTAGTTTTTCTGGGTGGGCTAAGTCCACTTATTCATTGCTTTCCAGTCTCCAAACTTCAGCTTCTATTGCCTCCTCTCCCATTCTGTCTATCTTTTGGGTTTCTGACTTTTCAAAAATTCCTTTATAGCCACTTCAGTAGGTTTTTCAAGAAGAGCGAAATTAACTGTGTGTGTTCAGTTCACCATCTTTACCTGGAAGTTTCCATCCGCATTTCACCTTTGAACTGAAGGGCTTATGCCTTTTAATAAAATCCCCTTACTGTCATTTTCATGGGGTTTGAGGCAAGTATAAACTAATGGATGGTTTCGACTTGCCATCTTTAACTGGAACTGGTTTGTTCTTTATTGAACTTCTTTCTAGATGTAAATGTCTGTCTCCCCACTGTGAGCTTCTTAAGAGATTCCTTTTTTTTTTTTTTTATTGTTTTGCCTCAAAAAAACAAACAGCAAACAGCACAATGCCTGGAGAGGGTAGGAGCTTCTAAATATTTATGGCTGGACCTGTGCCTTTGTGCTGTCTAATCTAACTTCTCTAGCCTTGGCAAATGGGCATTCAACAAATAAATATTTACCAACTATTTACTCTTCGCCAGGTAATATTCAGGCCCCAGGCATCCAGCAGAGATCACACCTGACTGGGTCTGCTCTTATGAACTTGCATTCAGTTCTGTTAAAACATCTCCAATGCTGTGAGCTCACTACCTCTCAAGGCAGCCCATCTGTTGCCAGGAAGCTCCAGCTGAAACCTGGTTCCCTGTTACTCTGGCTCAGTGGTCCAGATTCCTCCTGGCAGAGCCTCCTTCTTCTACAGGACAGATCTCCAGTTCACTAAAATCACCAGCCCCTGGCACCCTCCCCGATTCTCTCCCCATCACAGCCATGGCCTGGACCCTCTCATGAATAGGAAGGTGTGTTCAAATAATAATATATATATTTGGTATTTGTCCTAGGAATTTCCTGAATGATAGGAGTATCTTTTGCTATAAAGTGTCTTTGTCATAAAGTGCCTCTTTCAACCACACCTGAGTTTATGCTAATGAGGTGACTCAGGGTAGGTTCCTAGGTAGTTTAAGAATAAGGGCTGGGCTGGCTGTTAGGAAAACCAGTTAGGTGACTAGAGGGTTGGAAATTTCATCCCCCACCCTTGGCCTCCAGGGAGGAGAGAGGAGCTGGAGATTGAGTTCAAGCAAGTGGCTGATGATTTACTCAATCGTGACTACGTAATGAAACCTCCATTAAAAACTCTGAACAATGCGCGCTTCCTGGTTGGTGAACAATCAATGTAGATATACTGCGAAGGAGATGCACCCTGACTCCACGGGACAGAAGCGCTTGTGCTTGGGACCCAACAGTCCTGTTTATCTGGCTAATCATCTGTACTGCTTATAACAGAACAATAATCATAAGTATAGTGCTTTCTATGAGTTCTGTGAATCTTTCTAGAAATCTGTTGAACCTGAGGCGTGGGCAGGGGTGCTGTAGCTGGCACCTGAAGTGGACGCAATCTTGCGGGACCAAGCCCCTTAACCTGTGGGGTCTGTGTTAACTCTGGGCAGTTAGTGTCAGAATTGAACTGAATTATAGGCCATCCAGCTGGTGACAGAGAACTGGAGGATGGAAGGTGAGCTCGCCATGATGCCTGGCACCCCCATGTCCCTCCCTCCCGGGCTCACGTGCTCCCTGCCCAGCTGAAGAGGACTCCATTTCCCCAAGGAGGACCACTGTTTGACAGGAGGGTATGGTGGGGGGGCTAAACAGCTTCCTTCCTTCTACCTTTGTGGGTATGGCGGTCTATGTTGCCTCTTATTTCCCGTGTTTGAAGGGCCACCTGATTACCTCAATTGGACTGTAAAACGCTTCAGAGTTTTCTTAGGTCCTATAAAGTGCCCAGCTCAGAATGGGTACCCAGGGGATGCTCAGTGGTGCCAGTTGACATGGGCTGGCTTGGTCTGCATTAAGGAAAATTTCCCCTCCTCCAACCTCCCTACCTTCTGCAGGCTCCCATGAAAGCTTGCATGAGTGTTCAGAGGGTCCTCACCTGGCTTAGGTCCTAGAAGCCCTTCTCCAAGTCTAAGTCTCCTGTTGGATGGGGAGGGACCCATGTGGATAAGCATCACCCCCCCCCAGTTTTGGTTGGTGTTGGTTGTTGTTTTGCCTTTTACCGTGGACCATGCACCTGTCTGGGTGGGTAGTGGCTTGATGAGCCATGCATGCTATGAGGTAAGTGACCTGGCCAGGCTCTCCCTTCCGGCACACAGGAAAAGCAATAATAACTCACATCTGCACGTCACTCTGCAGACTACCCAGTCCTTTCCCATACCGAAGCTCATTTAATCCTCAAATCAAGAGTTTGTCTCACATCATGCCTAATTTACAGATGAGAAGACGGAGGCTAAATGAAGTTTTGGTGACAGTTACCGGGTGAAGAGGATTCAGGTCTTCCGGCTGCACATCTCTTGAGCTTCTGTCCCCTCGTGCTGTGATCCACCTGAGGACAGAGGGGGCTGCAGTGGGTGGGCCGTGAGGAGGGTGCAGCATCCTTCAGTCCCTCTGATCTGCCTTCTGTCCCCTGAGCTGCATCTCCTCCCTCACCCACTCCAACCCACAGACCCATTTAGGAGCCTCTGCCAGTCCAGCTGAGAGGCTCAAACGCATGTGCCCTGTTAACTAGCTCCCCTCCGAGGGATGGCACTGGGAACTGGCAGGAGGGAGCTGCCGGCATCGGGCTGCGGCAACCCACGCCTCCCTCCTTCCCTCCAGCCTTTCCTAGGCTCTGCTTCTGTAATCTGCGCTCCCAAATCTGCTCTCCCAAGAGAGGTCACTTTCAGGCTGATTCAGAAGAGGACCAAGGAGGGACTGAGAAAGCAGCCCTCAGGAATCTCTGGGCTCAGCCTAAGTTTAGCCCTTGGGTCCAGCTCAGCAACCTGCAGCAGGGGGTGGGAGAGAGAAAGGCCACTTGGGATCCTTGCCCTGATTTGGGCTTGCCCCACTGCCAGAGCCTCGGCAGGGTCACTTCATCTGATGGCAAAGGAAGTGCTTCCTTACCGCTACTTGCAGAGGCTCTGAAACCCCCAAGTGCCATCAAAGTTGGTCTTATTTGACCAGGAAATAAAGCCCAGGGTTAGTTTTGTTTTGTTTTAAAGTCTTAGATTACTTAAATAGAAAATCTTCAGAAAAGATGACCCAAGAATTTACACATGATGTCACCCGGTAACTTATCTTCTAATGCAGGTGTAAATGACTTGTAGAGATATAGTGACGGAGCAGAGAACATGGGGACATTAAGCCCCTGGAGAGGGTGGGGAAAGGGTGTGGCACAGGAAGGGCAGCTAGGAGTACTGAAGAAAAGTTCTCCTGACACACTTTGTTGAAGGTTGCCTCAGCATCAGGGCCCAACCTCTTTCTTGTGATGTGTCAGGATGAGGTTTGCCACCCTAACTTCCCTGTGATCATGGTATCTTCCCCACCTACATCAACTTGTAAGCCAAAGAGATACTTTTTTTTAAAATTTATTTATTTATGGCTGTGTTGGGTCTTCGTTTCTGTGCGAGGGCTTTCTCTAATTGCGGCAAGTGGGGGCCACTCTTCATCGCGGTGCGCGGACCTCTCACTATCGCGGCCTCTCTTGTTGCGGAGCACAGGCTCCAGACGCGCAGGCTCAGCAATTGTGGCTCACGGGCCTAGTCGCTCCGCGGCATGTGGGATCTTTCCAGACCAGGGCTCGAACCCGTGTCCCCTGCATTGGCAGGCAGATTCTCAACCACTGCACCACCAGGGAAGCCCCAAAGAGATATTTTTAAGTGACTCTTCTCTCTCCAGATTCCTCCAGGCTCCTCCACCTCTCAGCTTTCTCTCCCTGGGGTACTTGGATGGCAGCGTCAGGGGAGATCCATCACCATTGCCCTGGAGGAAGCTGGGAAGGGGGCTTGTGTAGGAGCAGTCAGCATCAGCTGGGCTGGGGGCTACAGAGTAGGTGTTTTCTGATTTGAGAAGAAATCAGAGTGAGACCAGACGGAAAAGACATCCGTCTCTTGATTTGTACAGGTAAATTATCCACACTGTGGCTTTATTGGAAGCAAACTACCCACACTTGTGTTGAGAACGTCCTCCCTTCTGTTTGTCCTAGGCGTTCAAGAACTCAGAGGGAGCCATGCAACCTCAGAAAGACAGCTCGTGGAAAAAGAAAGGTAGGCAGGGCTGGGGAAATGTGTTCCCAGTGGGCTATCCTGGGCATGCGCGGGAAGACCCCAGGGCTGATGGGAAGGAAGATGACATGTTTCCAGGTGCACCTCCATCAATCAGCCACTTAGTTCCAACCCTCTGGGGTTCTGAAAAGTCCTGGATCCTTCAGGCTTGGGGAGTCTGATCCATGATCCACATGCCTCTTTGTCTCAAAGAGCCTGGATTAGCCACCTCAACACTCCCCTGAGGAGCGTGAAGAGAAGACAGGGCCACTCCACAGCCGAGAAAGTGTGGTTTCCTGGGCCCTTCCAAACCTCAGGGACCAAAACCACCCCGGTTGCTCCTGTGGCATCTCCAGAACCACAGAAAGACCAGGCTGGATGGAAGAAAGCCCCAGCCCCTGTGTGTCACACATGAAGAGGTCAAGGGCAAGGGACTTACCCAGGGCACACAAGTGGTTAGCAGAAACCCCAATGTCTGGCTCTAGACGGACCCCTCACGCCCACCCCTCGGGGTTCTACCAGAACTGCTGCCCGAGCAGGTGGCCTCTCTGGTGCGGGGCCCTGAAGTTGAACCCTGGCCCGTCTCAGGGGTGTCCATGGACACCCCCCACAATCCCTGCACTGAGGGGCCCTCCGTGTGCATTCAAGGTAGTCTGGAGGGCTGCTACAGCCGGGTCCCTCCTCCCCCTGGGATCCCCCTCCTGGGCTGGGCCAGGCTCTGGCCCCTGCTGCCCCCTGGCAGCTGTCTGCCGCTGCCAGAAGTGATTGCCATGTTTGCAGCTCCTTTCCTTGTTTGGAAAGATGTGGAGGCAGGTGAGGCTGGAGAGAAAGCGGTACTGACAGGTTGTGATCAGCCTCTGCTGCAGAGCAGAGTCTCGGAAGGGCGGGCTAGCTGGCCGCGGGGGCTGTGCTTGGCCTCCGCGCCCCATGCCCCGCGCCCGCCCTCCAGGACCCAGAGCAGGCCTCCTCCTCCAGGCCCTGCAGGCTCTCCACAGCCGCCAGACCCCTGCCAAGGTCCCCTGGCCCTCCCTCAGCCTCCAACAGACCCCTAAACGAACCCGCACCCCCAGCCAGTAGCCCTCCCGCCCCTGCCAGTCCTTTCTGATGTCTAACTCAAATCTCTGGCTCTGGCACAACGCCTTGTCTTCATAAGAAGGAACATAATGCGGTCGTGCTGGTTCCCTTCCCCGCACTTGGAGGGACATCAGTCACGGTGGGATTTTTCTCTGCGCCTGACAATGCAATTTGTGAGGAGCAAGGCTTTCTCTCTCCCGCAGGATGCTAAGTGGAGGCCGAGGAGGTGAGGGGGGCGGTTCTAAAGAGATACCCAAATTGAACATCCAATCTGCCATGTCCGGTGTCATTCAACGTTATTCATCTTCTCCCGGGCTCCCCGCTGGGACGGCTCCCAGAAGCCCGCGGTCGTTAACCGCGCTGTTTATCTGCCTCCAACGCCAAGGAGAACAAATGGACGCCCCGCGGTGCCCCCGCCCCATTGTCATTCAAAGAGCCTGCGCTCCCGCGCTCCGCAGCCCGGGAAAGTACCTCCCAGTCTGCTGGCTGGAGAAGCATTGGGCAGCGTTGCGACGGTCAGCGGGGGGAGGAGACAGTGGCCAGGGGGAAGGGATTGGGGGTTTCTAGAGACCCCCGCGGTTGCAGCCGGGCTCGGAGAGACCCCTCCCAAGCAGCCGCATAGCACAGGAAGATCAGCTCCGGGCTTTGTGACCACCTAGAGGGGTGGGATAGGGAGGGTGGGAGGGAGACGCAAGAGGGAGGAGATATGGGGATGTATGTATACGTACAGCTGATTCACTTTGTTATACAGCAGAAACTAACGCACCATTGTAAAGCAACTATACTCCAATAAAGATGTTTTAAAAAAATGTAAAAATAAATAAATAAATAACAAGGAAAATCAATCAATCAATCAATAAATGAAGCTTATAGAAAAAAAAGAAAGACCCCTCCCAACTCTCATTGTCTACCGCAATGACTCAGCAGGGGGCTGGGGTCCGCAGTTGAGGGCTGTGGCTAGGTCTTTCTTGAATTTGCACATTCCAGAACCTGGAAGGGACTCTGTTTTTCCTACGCCTGCTGAGACGCTTCCTCCAACCACCCAGCTAACTGTGCCCCACACCTGCCAGGCCTGCATTCAGGCCGAGGAGGAGGGGCTCAGGGCACATCCCCAAACCCTTGGAAACGGCTGTTTGTTGAATCACGTATTTGCAATGTTGCTTCTTCCCAAACTCAGGTCCTGAGGCTCACTGGAGAATGTCCCCACCAGACCAGCAGGAGGCGCTCTGCCCAGGCTTGGACAGATGAAGACATTTCCTAGCGGAAAACCAAAGGTGACCTCAGAAGGTCAGGGGGAGAGGGTTAGGAATGGACACCCCAGCAGTCCTGGCTTCCTGTTCCCAAGGGTTCACTGAGATTGGTTGATGGCTACTCCAACCATAATCACCCACAGCTCACCTCCCAGGTCCCACTTTTCCCCAAGTCTAAGGATTAGCCACCCAGGCTCTCTAGAGCTCATCTTGTCCTTCCCCTGCACCCAGACCTACCCTCCTGTAGACAAGCCACCACCAGCTGGAGCAACAGAGAAGGGATGGAGAAGCGAGAGAGAAGAGGGAAGCAGCGTGGGGCTGGGTTTCCTTTGAAATCCTGCTTTGTGCCAAAGTAAAAGAAGGAGCAGATACAGCACTGGATTCTGGGCTCCCTCCCCCAGAATGGTAGCAAAATCTTCACATCTTTTGGCTCTGTATTTTTCATCCTGGCTTCTAGTCTCAGCTCTGACCCTGATCTTCTCTGTGAATCTGGATGGCCACACATTCTCTCCCTTCCTCAGTTTCCTGTTTCTAAACTGGAAGTTTGGATACTGATGCCTGAGGGTCCTTCCAGATTCCTTTCTCCTGATCTCCCTCTGGACCCTTGCCTCCTGGTCTGGGACAGCAGTGATCATGGGGGAACAGAGTCCTGGAAATCAGTGACATCAGGGCAGCCCCGGGTACAAATGCCCTGCCACCTTGTCCTTAGAAGTTCACTGATACTTGTCAGACAGAGAGACCTGACTTATGCTTTGGAAAACTGGTCCCAGAAGTTCAGAATATTCACAATATTCTCCTGGGTGATAGGGCAAGGAGTTGGGGAGCATCTTGCCCCAGGGCATATTTTGATTCCAAGAGGGGTGGTGACTTGCTTAAGGGTAGAGGTGGCATAGCAGGCCCAGAGACCAGACAGCCTGTCTCCAGACTGGAGCTCTCCCCTCCGATGTTACAGAGCTGCCTGTAGGAATGAATGCCTCGTATCCCAAGCCTGAGCCTCTCCAGCTGCTCCTCCAATGCCTCCAACATTTTCTCCCAGTGGCAGCAAGGACCAGTCACTGAGCAGGCCCAGCTGAGTCAATGTTTGCTGGCTGGTAGCGAGGGGAATTATGAACAGGTCCACATGGATGGAGAGGTCCGACACAAAGCTATGCTAATTCTTCATAAGCTCTGCCTGCCGCCTTGTATATATCAACCTGAAATGTAATTATCTTTATGGCTGGTGGAGTAAATCACCAGTATGTGTCAAAGAGATTTGCTCCTGTGTTTTATTACGTAATATATTAGCTCTACAGTTTTAAGATGTCATTACTTGGCTAATCACATGAAACGTTTTCATGAGCAAACAGTGGTGCTGGCGGGAGCTGGGGACAGAAGAGACCTATGGCTAAGTCCTTCTGGTAAATGATGAGAGAGGCCTCAGGAGGTCGTCTTGCTCAACTCTCTGTCTCTAGGCTTAGAGAGGTCTAAGCAGGCAGGGGTTCCGCACAATCTGAGGGACTTCAGGAGGTAGGAGAGAGGGAGCAGCAAATGACCCTACGATTTCACTCCTGGGTACGTACCTAACAGAAACAAGTGCTTTTGGCTTATGTCCACCAAAGGACATGGATAAGAATGTTCAAAGTGACTTTATCCTAATAGCCAAAAACTGGAAACAACTTAAATATCATTGTATGAGAGGGAAAACTATTCCTCTACCCTTTAGTTCTGTACCTGGGCTCTGCAAATGAAGCTAACAAAATACAGATTAACAGAAGAAAAGGCATACAAATTACACCTGTGTTAATAGTTATATGTGCATGGGGCTTCACAGAAAAGAAATGAAAACCCAAAGAGGTGGTTAAATCCAGCGACGTATGTACTATTTTAACAAAGGGTAATAAATTGGGAGATGTAACTAGACAAAGGAAAAGGGGGATTTGAGATTCTGGGTGGTAAAAAACTGTGGGAAGGTGACCAAAAAGTGTATTTATTTTATGGTTGCACTTAAAAGTGGTATGTGTTCAAACTCTTCTCTTGCTATGATTTTGGTGGCCAAAGGCAGTGTGGTGTAATAGAAATAACACAGGGTCTGCAATGAAACCCACCTGGCTTTGAATCCTAGCTCTACCACTTTTTCATTCTGTCATCTTGGACAGATCACTTAAACTCACTAAGCCTCTATTTCTACATCTACAAAATGGAAATAATAATGTCTTCTTTGCAGTGCTATTGTGGGAAGTAATGAAAAAAACGAGAGCAACTTACTTGGCGCTGAACACGTTCTTTCTTGCATCATTCATGTGATCATTCAGTAAACATTTACTGAACGCCTACACTGTCCCAGGCACTAGGCTACAAGCTGGCACACAGCATTGCCATGATCTAGAGTGAACTAGCTGTCTTTTTGCCTGCTTAGCATCCAGTGGTCCAGCATTCTGATTTCCCTTTTGGGAACCAACCCCATTCACTTGCAGTTCAAGTGGTTCACCTATAGCTAACCCCCACTCCATCCCCCAGTTCAGGATATCCCATCCTTCTGCCCACAGAACTTGTTTCTGGGATGGGCTCATGTTCCCGATTGGCTCCATTAGTCAGCCCTGGGACTTTTCCTGGAACCATTGAGAAAGAGGTGCTTCTTTTCCACCGAGGATGATTAGCTAGTCAAATGGAGCCCTGGACCTGCTGAGGGTTGTCTTTGCCACTTCCCTAAGAATAAAGATGACAGAGAGCAGAGAGAGGAAGGGGGTAGATTCCTAACAACCTCATTTAACCACCCAGATCCAGCCACACCAGGACTGAGTTGGGTTTCTGACACTTGGAAATAAAATAATCCTGATTAATATACTGTTCTAAAAATGACTAACATTCGATGAGTTTTTACTATATACCAGGCATTGTGCCAGATGATTTACAGGCACCATCTTATTTAATCTTCACAATAATCTTATGAGGTAGGTTGAATAAGTGTCCCCCCCAACCTGGCCCACAAAATTTATGTCAACCTGGAACCTCACAATGTGACCTTATTTGGAAGTAGGGTTTTGCAGGTATAATTAGTTATGATGTGGTCATACTGGATTTAGGTGAGTCCTAAATCATATAATTGATGTCTTTATAAGAAGAGGAGAAGACATGGGCGGAGGGGGGAGAAAGAGAAGAACGTCATGTAAAGATGGAGGCAGAGATTGGAACGATGTAGCTACAAGCCAAGGGACACCAAGGATTGCTGAGAGCACCAGAAATAGGAAGCAGCAAGAAAGGAATTCTTCCCTAGAGTCTTCAGAGGGAGAGTGGCCTTGCCAACGCCTTGACTTCAGCCTTCTAGCTTCCAGAGCTGTCAGAGAATACATTTCTGTTGTCTTCAACCACCCAGTTTGTAGTAACTTGTTACAACAGCCCTGGGAAGCTAATACAGCAGATAATGATAATCACTTTGTTGAAAATGAGAAAACTCGGGCTAAAGAAGTTAAGTAACTTGCCTGAGGTCTTGCAGCTTATTTAACCAGAGGCAGGACTCAACCCCAAGCAGACTCCAGAGTTGTCTCTCTTAATCATTAGATGCTGCGTAGCAGGCACATGTTTATTTCCTTCTAGGATCATGTTTCATTGTTCTTTGCGTCCAGCATGCCTAGCTTGGTGTCTGACATTTAGTAGGTGTTCAACAACCATTCATGAGTTAAAATCATTGAGAGCCCTACTGAGAAGGGCATTGAGAGGGCAGAGAGGGATAAGACACAGCCCTCGACCTCCAAGGGTTACAATCTAGACAGGCCATAGAAGGAACCTGTGCTCAGGGCTGAGTGAGAGCTTAAAAATAAGCCCTGGAGGAGCTCTGAGAAGGGAGAACACTAAGAGCTGAGCCAGAAGGAGGCTTTGTGAAAGAGACTGACCTTGATTGGGGCCCAGAGGAACTTAGGAAAGAAGAGGTGAAAGATTGATAAACAAAGGGAAGTCATGAGAAAAGGCTCAGAGGAAGGACTTGGTGTGATGCATCTGCAGCAGGGAGTTCAACCAGGGAGTGGTGGGTGATGGGCTGGGAGGAGTCAGGTAGGGCCAGACCATAGCAATTGTTGAGGGTCAGGCAGGAACTTGGACATGAACTAGTAGCAGGTGCCTGTAGGCTTTGGCAGAGGCAGTTCCTGCACATGTTCCTGCTAGAAACAGAGACTCGACTGCAGATCTGTGCTCCCCACATTTCCCTGCCACCAGCAGTTAGGCAGAGCCATGTGCCTGGTTCTGGCCAATAGACTGTAGGTCTAAGTGTCACTTCCAGCCGAAACATAAAAGAGCAGGTACAAATCCTGCCTGTCTCTCTTAACTTTGTGGCAAGTGTGGCATGTGTTGAGATGGTGCCGTCACCAGATCTAAGCTGCTTGGATCACTGGGGACAGCTGTCCTAGAGAGCCTTGCAGATTTTTGTGAACAAGAAACAAATGTGTACATACTAAACCACGTTGATGAGGGTCTTTTGTTACCAAGGCATAAGTCTAGCTTTTCCTGACTAATGCAAGGTACTGAGTGACTAATAGCAGGAGGCTATTAGGGAGAGGATGGTGGGTAGGGAGGAAGTAAGGGTCAGGAGAGAGATATGTTTAGAAATGTTGAGGGGGGTGGGATGAAGTAAATGAAGGTACTAAAGGGGCTGATGGATTTAGTGACGGGCTGTTGCCTGAGAGGGGCCAGACCAGGGCTGGAGTTGGGGTGGGAAGCTGGGGAGGTGCTGGATCTGATAGCAAGAGAGTGACTTCGTTTTGTGCAGCTGATGAAAAAAATCCCGAAAGAGGGTCAGGAAGCCATGGGAGCAGATGAGCAGGTGAGGGGCACGCCCTCCCCTCCAGGCCTTTCTCTGATAACACCCACTGCCCCTGCTCCGTGGGCCAGCTGGTGGCAGCAGGGACTTTCAGGCCATCTTCTCTTCTTGTCCCAAGATCAACAGCCACAAACCCAAAGGCCTTCCTAGACATGATTTCATTCTGTTATCACAGCAGCTGTGGGAAGACGTCCTTGTTACCCGAGTTTACAGAGAGAAACGGGCTCAGAGGACTTGAAACCACAACCAGCCAGTGACAGTCGGGGCTGGATGGGCCGAAGACCACTAGGGCTTCTGACTCCCAGAGCAGAGGCCAGCCTCCCACCCCACACACAGGTGCAGCCACGTCAGGGAAGTCCCGCCAAAGCTGGAGACGGCCTGGGAATGGCGAAGAAGCAAGGAGGGAATGGTGAGGGCTGTGGTGCTTTCTGTTGGGATTCGCCACCATGGGAATTTTTTTTCAGGAGCAGGGCCTGTCCCCAAAGCCCTGAGGCTGTCAGAGAACTCTATCATCCTATCTCAGTGGCAGCCTGCACCATTCAATCACACCAACCCCCCACACTGCCTAGCAAATGTATTTAGCAAAACACTATATTTCTTGCCCGTTTGAGTCAAGGCCCTATCGCTAAGCTCTGGGCTGTGAGATACAAGCAGATGTTTGGGGGTGAGACTTCCAAGAAATTTCCTTAAAAGGGAGATGGACAGTTGGTAAAGCCCTTTTATCCCACTCTCTTCCTCCTACTTTCTGCCTGGAACTCAGACTCAACGGCCGGAGCTCCTGCAGACATCTTAGACCATGAAGTCTAAGAAAGCCATATGTTAAGGGAGGTAAAGCAGAAGTACATAAGAAGCCTGAGTCTCTGATGCCCTTGGCACTACCCCAGCAGCCCTGGAAGGCCCAACACTGGACTTCTGTGTGAGAGAATAAGCTCCTGATTGGAGTATCTATCTGCAATCAAGTCTCCTAGTAGCAGCTAGACATAATCTAACAATGGTTATGGTGACTGCAGCAGCGAGTGCCCCAGGCTCTGCTTCTTTAACTATGGAACAACAATCAGAGTAATAGCACCTGATGGCATTTCAAATTGGGAGAGAAATAATGGATTTTTAACTAACCATGCTGTGGGAGAATTTTAAAAATAATAATCCAGAAGTGGGGAGGATCTTCTGATACACACCTAGAAGTCACAAAATAAAGAATTGATCATTTTAACCTCATCAAAATAAAAAATTTTCTTTGTGGCAAAAATCACCTATATCTGTCGAGATAGGCTAGTTATGCTGCAGCAAGAAAAAAAAGGCAGAATTTTAGTGGCATAAAACAGCAAAGGATTATTTCTTGCCCACACTGCATGTCCTCTTGCAGATTGGCTGGGGTCTCTACTCCCATGTTGTCATTATTGTCACCTTCACTTTGGGTTCCCCAGCTGAAGGCATAGCCATCATCTGCTGATGCCGATTGCCATGGCAGGGGGAAAGAGAATGCACAAAGCAATGGCAATTCCAGCTTCAGCCCAGAAGTGACAAACATGCTTCTGTTCACATTTAATTGGCCAAAGCAAGTCACACAGCTGCCCCTGGTCAGCAGGGTAGGAGATATAATGCCTTCTCAGGGAAAGAAACTGGATATTCATGTACAGAAATACACAAAAGCAACAGGCTTAACCCACTGGAAACAGCTTTAGGCTTTCCTATCATAGACAGCCAATTTCTCTGATAAATAAAAAGCATCCACAAATCATCAAGAAAATGACCACATCCAGTAGAAAAACAGGCAAAAGATACATTTTACAGCAAAAGGAATTAAAGATGCTTTAACTCACTCATAATAAGAAAATTGCAAATGAAAGTTACATTGAGATACCATTTTTCACCCATCAAATTGGTGAGAGTGGGCAAACAGTCACGCTCATACACTGCTGATGGGCAGTAAATTGGGATAACCTCTATGGAAGGCAATTTGGCATATGTTCTTCTACTTTTTTTTAATATATATAATTTTTTTAATTTATTTATTTTATTTATTTTTTGCTGTGTTGGGTCTTCGTTGCTGCACGCGGGCTTTCTCTAATTGCGGCGAGTGGGGGCTACTCTTCATTGTGGTTCGCAGGCTTCTCATTGCGGTGGCTTCCCTTGTTGCAGAGCACAGGCTCTAGGCACACGGGTTTCAGTAGTTGCGGCACACAGGCTCAGTAGTTGTGGCTCATGGGCTCTAGAGCACAGGCTCAGTAGTTGTGGAGCACGGGCTTAGTTGCTCCACAGCATGTGGGATCTTCCCAGACCAGGGCTCGAACCCATGTCCTCTGCATTGGCAGGCAGATTCTTAACCACTGAGCCACCAGGGAAGCCCCTGTTCTACTTTTTGAAATGGATCCTGCAGATGTGCTCACACATGAAGGAAATGATATTTGTTCAAAATTTTTCATTGCATTGTTTGTAACAGCAAATGATTGGGGGAGAGCTTATTGCCTTTTAATATGGAAGGGATTAAATAATTTAAATTAAATAAATAATTTTCCTCTATCCAAGGGAATACTATACATATATAAAAAGAATGAAAAGAGGGTTTTGTGTTTTTTTTGGTAATGATATGGAACAGTCTCTAAGATTTAATGTTAAATGAATAAAGGAAGGTGCTGAACAGGTGTATTGTACATCACTATTTGTGTAAAGAAGGGAAAAATACATATTCACAATTGTTTATATATGCTAGAAACATCCCCCCAAAATACACTTAAAGTGAAAATATTGGTTGTCTCTGAGGAGAGAGTAGGAATTCTCCTTCTGTATCTTTTAAGTTGTGAAATAATATGGGAATATATTGTCTAATCTAACAATAAAATTAAAAAAATAAAAGAGAGAGCTGACCTAGCAGTTTTAGTCCTAGGTATATACCCAAAAGAAATAAAAACACACATTCACACAAAAACTTGTGCATGCATATTCATAACATTATTATAATAGCCAAAAGATGGAAACAACCCAAATGTTTGTCAACTGGTGAATGGATAAATAAAATGTGGTATATCCATACAATGGATTATTATTCAGCCAGAAAAAGAAATGAGTTACTGTTACATGCTACAGCATGGATGAACCTTGAAAACATTATGCTAAGTGAAAGAAGTCAGACACAGAAGCCACACATTGTATGATTCCATTTAAACGAAATGTCTAGAATAGGCAAATCTGCAGAGGCAGAAAGTAGATTCATGGTTGCCTGTGTGGGGAACAGGTTTGAGGGGGAAATGGGTAGTTGACTGCTAATGGGCACCATGTTTCTTTTTATAATGATGAAAATATTCTAAAATTGATTGTGGTGATTTTGCACAACTCTGTGAATATACCCAAAGCCATTGAATTGCACACTTTAAATGGGTGAGTTGTATGTCGTATGAGTTATATCTCAAGAAAGTCTTTTTTTTGTTGTTTTGTTTTTGGCTGTTTGTTTTCTCAAAGAAGAAAGGAGAGGAAAAGAAATGGCCCAGGAGACAATGCCTGAGGACACATCTCACTAGACCCCGCCCCCCCCGCCATGATTCACATATCTGGTGGGTTGAAATAGTTCATTCGCAAGCCTCACAGGAAATCCAGCAGGGCAGCTGTCAGCCTGGGTTCCAAGTGTAGAGGCTTTCACGCAGGTAGCTTCTTTGGGAAAGAGATCCTGGGAAAACGATGATGGGGAGGGGGAGGGGGGAGAGTGGACCAGGGAAGGAGAAAGGCCCAAGCCTTCTTAACTGAGCTGGTTACTGCTGGGGGCAACTGAAGCTCAGTTCTGCTGGGGACCCTGCAAACCATGCAAAATGCACCAGCTTAGGGAAGCAGGGGGATTGTTCTGACAGCAGAGAAACGCTGAGCAGATAGCAAGAGAGGCCAGGCGCTATCTGACCACATCTGCTGTGACAACCAAGGGTACAACAGTAACAGAATGGTGGGCTGAGAGCTGGAGACGAGAGTGGGCAGTCTTCCAGCCCCTCTGGAGCCTCCTTATTTTTGACTCACAGAGCTCTTCCCTGCTACCTGATTCTCCAGCCTCAGCCCAGAGTACCGCCACATCATTCCCAAAAGCCAGACCCATCCTCAAATAACAAATACCTGCTACCTTTGTGGACTCTCAAAGGCATGTGCTCTAGGCCACTGAATGCACCAGCTGTGATTTTTTTTTTAATAGGAGACATTCTGAGCCAAGTCTGGCACACAGGGAACCATCAGGCTGTGGGTTGCTGTTTAGGTCAACGATGAGGAGTGATTGGAAAGCAAGGCATCTGGCTGATGTAAACTGAGTGACGGCAGCACCCAGAGGGGGTTTAAGAGATGCCCTGAGTCCTGGAGGTGTTGCCGAAATAAGCATGCTGCCTCAGAAGTGGGGATTGTTCTCGGGACAACACTCATTCAAATGTAGAGGAGGATGACGTGGGCAGAGTGGTCCCTGCCCAGGGTGAGGGGAAAGTAAAGTGTCCGGGTTTCTACTCAGAGAGCAAATACTCAAACCTCCCCACCAGCCAGCCCCGCCTCGGAACACTCAAGGTTCTGTGGTACTTTCCAGTGTCTTAAAGGAAGCCTGGAGGCAGGCTTCATCCGCCTCACTGGGGTGACTGGGGAGCTGAGGGCTGGAGAAAGGGGCCGAGTCCTTGCTCCATGCTGCAGCCGCAGGTGCCCGCAGCAGGGTGCCCTGCAGCCGATGATATCGGGCTGGCTGCACCCCCCGTCCCCCGCCAACACCATGCTTGTGGAAGGAACGAGCGCCGTGAACCAAGGAACAAGATCCTTATGAGCCAAGCTGCCCCTGAAGCTCAGACCAAAGTCCCAGATGGGCCTGGCCAGGCCACCACCTCGGTGGGGAGCCCCTTCAGGAAAGAGCAGTTCCTCGGAGTGGCGCTCAGATCAGCAAAGCCCTGTGGACCCAGCGGGCCTGAGCCCAGTGAACTAACGCTGCCATCCTCAGCTCGCTCTGTTCACCCACCAGCCACCTCCCGGGGGCAAGCTGGCCCCAGGAGTACTGGGTCCCCCTTTCCTCCAAAACCTACAAACACCTTCTCCCCACCTAGCTGATGTTCAGCCACTCCAAGGGGTGGGGCCTGCTTTGCTCTAAGCCCTCTAACAAGAAGTGCGGTTCACTCCTCTTCTGGACTAACGGAGAAGGTGATGTAAAGACGGTGGCAGAGGCTGGAGCGGTGCAGCCACAAGCCGAGGAACACCTGGAGCCACCGGAAGCTGGAAGAGGCAGGAAGGATCATCCTCTAGAGCCTTCGGAGGGAGCATAGCTCTGCCGACGCTGATTTCAGACCTCCGGCCTCTATGACTGTGAGAGAATTTATTGCCATTGTTTTAAGCCACCCAGTGTGTGGTTGTTTGTTATAGCCGTC
Source organism: Balaenoptera acutorostrata (assembly GCF_949987535.1). Classification (NCBI taxonomy): domain Eukaryota; kingdom Metazoa; phylum Chordata; class Mammalia; order Artiodactyla; family Balaenopteridae; genus Balaenoptera; species Balaenoptera acutorostrata. Next base: position 99,529,773 of record NC_080072.1, on the reverse strand, counting down.
CTAGGGAACTGTTATAGCCCCTTAATAAAGAACGCCCCCACGCAGTGGTTGAGAATCTGCCTGCCAATGCAGGGGACACGGGTTCGAGCCCTTGTCTGGGAAGATCCCACGTGCCGCGGAGCAACTAGGCCCGTGAGCCACAACTACTGAGCCTGCGCGTCTGGAGCCTGTGCTCCGCAACAAGAGAGGCCGCGATAGTGAGAGGCCCGCGCACCGCGATGAAGAGTGGCCCCCACTTGCCGCAACTAGAGAAAACCCTTGCGCAGAAACAAAGACCCAACACAGCCAAAAATAAATAAATAAATAAATAAATAATAAAAATAAAAGGAATTCCTTAAAAAAAAAAAAAAAAAAAAAGAAGAACACCCCCAAATAAAAAGTGCTCTTACCTGTGAGAATGGCAAGATGGTGAGACAGGCATGATGATTCAAAGACTTGCTTCCCAAACCAGGGTTCACAAATCCCTCAAAGTCCTGGGAGCACATAGAGACAGGGGTTAAACACAGCCAGCTCCCTGGAATGTGAACACACTCAAAGATCCTGAGGAGAAAGTCCAGTGATTTAACTGATCCGTAATTTAAAACAAAGAGACATGCTTTGTGAAGCAGAACCCCCGACGTGCCTGAACGTTTTTCAGATAAGCAAGGGGCTTCAAGCCAAACTGGTGGTTATTTGGGGGCTCTGCCCCTAGACTCCCCTGGGATCACTATCACTTTGGGGTGTCCACATTCATCTCGAGGGAAGAGGGCTTCCCCAGAAGGAAAATCCGAAGTGACGGGAAGTGGTTCCTCAGACAGCACACTAGGAGGCTCAGCTCCTGCTCTGGGAACGCAGAGGCTCTCCGGTGTGCCCTGAGGGGAGGTGGGGACTGACCGTGGACCAGGCAGGACAAGCGCTCATCTGACTTCCTGTCCTGACCCCAAGGTCCCCAGCTGACCCCTTAACCTTCTCTATTTAGTCGTCTGGTCTGTGTCAAAGGGGCCTCAGACCTTAAGTGTGGCCTAAGGAAGCTTGAGGCGCCAGCAAGGACACGCGCCCATCAGGCCTCAGCGGGAGGACTCTTTTCCAGGATGGGGGTGGGTAATGGGAGGAGACTGAGCTACAGGGGAAACTGTTCTTCCCGAGCGGGCAGAGGGGACAAGTCCCTCCGGGTTAGGAGACGCAAGAGAAGGCCCTTCTCCAACACAGGTGTCCCCAAGCTTCTGCTGGGGAGATATTCCTGAGACTTTGCTGGCTCTGAGCCTCCATTCCCAGCTCTGACCCCCAGGGCTCAGGGCAGAACCAAGGGCAGGAGACAGTGGCGGCCACAGGACAAGGCCCCCTCCACCTGCTCCTCCTGCCAGGCCTGCGCTCGGAGGGAGGCCACTTGAGAGTTGGCTCTGGGCTCTGGAGCGAATAAATGTTGACATTTGGAGAGTGGGAGCCGTGCGGGTGTTTTACCGGTGTTAATGTGATGTGGGCAGGATTAGCCATTCCCCAAATTGCTCTCTGGAATAGAGCAAGTGAAGGCAGAATGGGTCTCCTCTCTCCCTGCTGCCACTCAATTTAGGATTTGATTAAAAGCGCCTTCCCAGTGAAGAAGACAGAATTGAACGAGCGGCCTGCTGTCTCTGTGCCTGTTGTGGGGAAGGGAGGGGGCCCTGGTCCCCTCTGCCCTCCTTCCGTGCCTCTCTTCCTGGTAGCACCCCAAATTTTCTCTGCAGACCTGCCCCTCCCCCAGACCTGAGCTCCAGAAGCCTCTTCTGCCCCCAGGCCCCTCTCTCCCCCTCATTCTTTTATCCTGCGAGCACAGGCCCTCCATGCTTCCCTGTCTCTCTGGCACAGGATCCTGCGATGGTTTTTGGCTGAGAACTGATACCTGGGCAGATGGGGACTAATCCCCACACACACCGCAGGGGCTTGTCTCTCCCGATCCAAGGTTCTGTCCTTGGTCCGAGAGGCCGAATGGCTCTCAGATCAAAAACCAGGACAGAGGGGAAGAGTCTCAGGAGGCCTGGCTGGCTTGCATTTCTCTGGCCCGACCACAAAGAGAGAAATGGGTGCCACATGGAGCCAGGTGGGAGCTGGGGGGCAGCAAGGGGCCCGTGAGGTCATCCTGCCCTTAGAGGCTCAAGGTTAGCAGCTCCAGGACTATAAACAGGCCCTGTTTTCATGCTGTTTGTACATTTGACAAGGCTTTCCTTGCCATTCTCCCTGGTTTTCCTAGGTTTTCCAGCCAGGCCCTTTCTCTTGCCCCTCCTGCAGGGCCCAGTGCCTCCTCTGTGCCTTGCTTACCCCATGGCACTACCTTCCCTCCCAGCTGGGCCGCCAGGTGCCCAGCTTCCCCATGGGCCCCACAGCCCAGGCTCCTCTGAACATCAACCCCCTTCACCTCCACTCTGGGTCCTCTGGGGAGGACCATTCCCAGCTCTTCCTGGAGGTCAAACTCCAGGCCTGCTTAGGCTGAGCCAGGAGGAGACCCCATGGAGGGGTGTGTGTGTGTGTGTGTGTGTGTGTGTGTGTGTGTGTGTGTACAGGTGCATGAATGTGAGCCAGAGGTGAGGTGCATGTACTTCAACACATCTATTTGGCCTAGCTTTCTAGATACTGGAGACTAATCCCCAAAAGAAGTTTCCAGAATCCAACCATGCTGTGCCTCAGCCCAATCTGCACCATGCCCACAACGGCTACCAGGAATTGAACAGTAACCATTGCCTGGCACTGAGCTTGAGGCTTTACACAAACTATTTTATTTAATACTTGTAACAACCCAAATGGGAAAGGTACTATAACTATTCCCATTTTACAGATAGAAAGACTGAGTAGTTCTGCCAAAGGGAACAGAAAGCAACGGGCCAACTTGAGATTGCCCCAAGTCTGTATGAGTCCACAGCTCATGGTCAAACCCCTCTGCCGGGGGCGCAGGCTGGCCCACACCCTGGGCAGTGAGCAGAGCATCCACGGATGGTCCCCGACCAATTCCTCCCCCATCACCCTATGAAGTGCCCCCCAGACATGCCATCTTCCAGGCCCATGTCCTCAGCCCTCAGAGTGAGTCCCACCTACTAGGACCAGTGCCCAGAAGCTGCATATGGTGGGCACCACACACCACACCACAGCAAGCCAGGGAACTTAAAAATAATTTTCTTTTACTTTTTATTATGGAAAATTTCAGAAGCTGGTAAAATAACTCCCCACGTACCATCACCCAGCTTCAAAACTTAACATTTTGTTAATCTCATTTCATCTCTTCTCCCCACACAAATTTTCTTTTTCTGAAGTATTTTAAAGCAAATCTCAGACATCATTACATTTCACCTGTAGATACTTCCATATGTATCTCTAACAGATAAGGACTTCTTTTCCTTCAACCTAATTACAATAGCATTAACACACCTAACAAAATTAACAATGGTTCCTTAATATTATCTAACACTAAATTGCCTCAACAATGACTTTTTAAAGTTGATTTGTTCAAATCCGGATGCAAACAAGGCCTGCCTGTAGCATTTGGCTAATGTCTCTTTGCCTTTAACAGCCCCCATCGTCATCTTCAGGCAGGTGTTCCGTCCTATAGAATGGCCCACGTTCTAACTGACTGATCCCATCCTCATGGTGTGTTGAACATCCTCTTCAACCCCCAAGAGCATTTCTGTAACACAGATCACATCACTTTCCAGCTTAAAACACCTCTGTGGCTTCCCTTTGCCCTAAAAGAAGTCCACACCCCCTTCTGGGCCCACAAGGACCTGCCTATGAATGGCTCCTGATTTCCTCTCAAACTTCACCTCCCTCTCCCCCCACCCCCGCCCCTCCTGCTCCAGTCCCTTTAAGCTCTGCTCCAGTCACACAGGCTTATCTTCCTTACTTTGAACCTCAGGGGCCAGAACAGTCATGGTTCCTTCTACCTTAGCTCCGCCACTGTGGCCACCAGCCTTCTACCCTCTCCTTCTACCTTCCTCGTCCTTCTACTGCCTTTGTGTCCCCTCCCCAGAGAGAGGCCTGGCCTGGCCACTGTACCTAAATAGATCCCTCCCCCAGTGGCTCCCTAGCTCCATCTCTTTTTTGTGTCCATTGCACTTCTCAGAATCTGTAGCTACTTTTGCTATTTGTTTGCTTCCTTGTTTTAAAGGCCTCCTCCCTCCTCCACCACCCAGAATGCAGGCTTTCTGAGGGCAGGACTGCATCTGTCTGGGAACTCTGAGGCCTAGAACAGGACTTGGAGCATAGTAGATGCTCAAGTATTTGATGATTGAGAGAATAAATGGAAGGTGGGAGGGAGAAAGAAGAGGTTTATCTTTCAGAGAGTTCACAATCTGGTTGGAGAGACAGGAATCCAAGAATGCAAGACCTTTCAATCAATCAATCAATCAATCGAAATCTATGAAGCACCAACTGATAACTCCACACTTTTCCAGGCATGGAGGGAATATTTTGGGTGTTAGCAGTGCTCAGTTAAAGGACAACCGGGTGCACTTTCTAAGTCTACGTGGAAATACTCACACGAGGCTTCACGAGGGAGGGGTCCTGAGCTGAGCCTCCATCAGAAAAATCCCTCAGCTTTCCTTGGCATCCCAGGTTCCCAGAGGCTGCCTGGGAGGCAGGCAGGGCCAGTGTTATGATTCTTCCCTTCTGAGAGATAAAGAAGTTGAGACTCAACTATTTGCCCACAGCTTGCAGGGGCAGAACTGGGACTGGAGCCCACAGTGTGTAACTCCTCCCCTCCCTGCTGGGCCGGCAGAGTCAGGAGGAAGACAGAGGGGAGGGAGGGGGCAGGGACCACCTGGGCAAAGGCCAGGAGAACAGAATAAGCAGAGGCCAGGGAGGGTGCCTGGGGAGGCCAGAACTGTCCTCCCAGCCCGGAACTGTAGACCTCGGGTGGGAGAGACTCTTCATCACTTCTGCCCCACCAGATGGGGCATCTGAGTACCTTGCTCGGGGGCCAGAGCCTAAGGGAGAGGGAGGGAGAGCTCCCTGTGCCTGACTCTGGGCTGCAGCCTCTGGAAGCCTCACTCACCGAACTTCAGGCTCCCTGCTTTATGGTACAGTTATTTTTAATTTAGACAAAAGACCTCACTTGGCCTTTTATGGTCCCAGTCAGTAGTTTTTTGTCTTTTTACCAGAGCTGTCTGTTTTTACTGTTTTGATCTCTACTGTTTTATTAAGTCATCCTTTAGTTGTTTTTGTTTGTTTGTTTCTGGTCTTATTTATTTTACTTCTTTTTCCCCTTTTGCTTTTAAATGCAAACAGAGAGGCAGCAGTATCCCCAAGGTGAGGCCAAGAGGAGGCTAATGAGACCTGGGACCCCAGACCATGAGCCTTGGTCCCAAATGTAGCCCCCCAGGAAAGACCAATGTTCCCATTTAAAAATGACCCACTTCAGCAGCACAGAGATTCACAGGGCAAATGACTCTCCCAGAAGATAAGATTAGCACCCCCCCCCCCACTCCATGGCCCCGAGGACTTACTGGAAGAGGGTGTTTTAACTTATTTCTGGGAGGGTAAGTGACATCTTGATGAATCCGTTATGACATGAAGACACTTGATGTGGCCTTTAAAGCAGCCATTAAACTTAGCTTGCGGGCTTCCCTGGTGGCGCAGTGGTTGAGAATCTGCCTGCCAATGCAGGGGACACGGGTTCGAGCCCTGGTCTGGGAAGATCCCACATGCCGCGGAGCAACTGGGCCCGTGAGCCACAACTACTGAGCCTGCGCGTCTGGAGCCTGTGCTCCGCAACGAGAGAGGCCACGACAGTGAGAGGCTCGCGCACCGCGATGAAGAGTGGCCCCTGCTTGCCACAACTAGAGAAAGCTCTAGCACAGAAACGAAGACCCAACACAGCCAAAAATTAATTAATTAATTAATTAATTATTTTTTAAAAAAAGAGTTCATGGTTAAAGCAGGAGATATTTAAAGAAATAATTATAAAAAAAAAAAAAACTTAGCTTGCTCTTACTGCCAAGTCACACGCAAAGCAGACTGTTCACACCTTCCCCAAACCCCACCCCAGGGGCAAGGTAAGAGGCTAGGGTCTCCACAGCAGACATTCCTGGGTAATAAGTAACAGACCTGCTACATTTTGGTGTAGCTGCATTACAATGTCTCCTGTGTCAAACCCAAGGAGTTAAAATGTCCTTCCATTCTAACGTTAGGGGTTTTGTCTATTTAGATGTATGGGCACCCTTTAAAAACATAATGTTGTTTGTATTTTGAAATCTACATAAATGGTTTCAGGCCATCGCTTCTTCTGTCTGTTCCATTTCTTCCCTTTGGGTTGCCCGTGAGATCTTCCCAAGTTGCTGAACTTAGACGCAGCTCATTACTTCTGACTGCTGTGTGGCATCCCATCATATGCCAACGCCACGTTTTATGTACCCATTCCCAGTGAAGGACACCAGGCAGGCTCATCACGACTGGCACTTCCTTGCGCCTGTCTCACAGAGGCAAGACTCTGAAGTTGTACACCCAACAGTGAGTGTGGTGAGGGTGTGTGGACCCTCACAGCTAAGGTCAGCCAGATTTCTCTGCAGCACGACTCACTCTTCCCACTAACGGGGACTGGGGGCTTCTCTTTCCCACCTCCTCACTAGTCCTTGATATGATTCCAATTTTCTCATTTTTGCCAGTTGAAAAAGGTAAAATGGTACCTGACTTTGTGTTTAAAGATTAAGCTACTCTTCCTATACTTATTAGCTCTTCAAAGGGCCACTTATGTGAATGGCCTATTTATAGCCTCTTTCCTTTTATTCTTTTAGATCCTTGTATTTTTCTTAGGGGTTTGTAGTTATTTGTATAAGCTGCATACTAAACCTTTGTCAGTTTTCAACTTCTAAAAATACCTACTCCCACTCTGTTTCCTCTGTTAACTTTGTTTATACTGTTTTTTAAAAAACAGAAATCTCATGCTGATGTGATCAAATCCATTTATTTTGCACCTTATGGGTTTTTTTTTAAATCTTTTCAAAGAAACGCTGACTTTGAAGTTCATAGTTATTTTTTTAACACATTTTCATCTATCTGTGTTTATAATTTTACTTTTTACATTTAGATCTTTCTCCATTTAGAATTTTTTTTTTAATATGGTGTTGAGTAGGTATCTAACTTAATTTATTTCCAGAAACAGAGGCACCTTTTCCCAATACTCCTGGCTAAATAATTCATCATTCTCACTAATTTGTGACGCTACCTCTATCATATGCTGGGTTCCCTTGTAGTTTTGTTTATTCAGACTTGTTGTTGTCTATATAGTTCGTTTATGTATGTCTAGATCTGTTCCTGGTCCCTTACTCTATTCCTTTGGCTTATTTGTCTGTTCCTATGCAATAACACACTGTTTTTATTATTATGCTTTTATTGTAATCAGTTTGATTGTCAGCAGAACAAATGTTGCCTTTTTGCTGCTTCTTTTCTAATTGGATTAATTATTTGTGGGGCTCAATTCTTCTATATAAATTTTATAATCAATTAGTTTAATTCTCCAAAATTCCTGCTGGAATTTAATTGAATGTGGAAATTAATTTTGGGCTAATAGACATCTTCCCAAGATTAAGTCATTCCAAACATGGATATAGTATTTCTTTTTATTTAGGTCTTTCATTTAATGGTTTTGGTAAAGTTTAATATTTTTTCCCCTTTGTGATCTTGTGCCTTTGTTGTTAATCCCTAAGGCTTTTGTGGTTTTCAATGCTTTTATCAGAGGCTGGTCCACTGTCTTCTCCAGGATCCTGGGAAGGGCCTAGAAATGTGAACATGTTATTGTAAAATTGCAAAAATAGAATATTTTAGCCATAAATGGTATAAAGTCTGCTGTCTCTTTCCATTCCAGCCTCCCCTCCACTGCACCTCCCTTACTATTGGGCAGTATTGGAGTGATCACAGGTATTTTGGGGGTCCAGCTAAAGGGAATTTGAGCTGGGGATACATCTAATTTGGGATTTATGGGATGTATCCATGTGGTCACAATCACTTCCATGTATGGTTTAGTCATTGCTAGGCATCCTGGTGTCAGAGTGGCTTCCAAGAATTCATGGAATTCCTTCCACCCACTGTCCTGACTCACCAGACATCTGGATATAAAGATAGAGAGCTATAGGTAAGTCAGGTGATTAATTAATTTTTAAAATAACGTGTTGCTTTTCTGTTTGTGACATTCATTGTGCTGTTCAGCTTTTTTAAATTGTAATTAGTTGTGATTTCTTATTCTAAATAAACTTTTATTTTATACCTAATTTTGGATCTGTACATTTTTTAAATTTTTCTTAAAGAGGGCTCCTCAAATTGCATAAACTTCTGCCCTCGAAACCTGGATTTGTCCCCTAGATATTGTCAGTGGTATTAATGCTTCCTATATTCAAATGTCTATGTTGATCTAGAAACCAGCAATTTTGCTAAACTCTCCTATTAGTTCTAAAAGTTTGTTGACTCCTTTGAGTTTTCTCATTAAATTATCATATTATCTGCTAATAGTAACTATTTATCTCTTTATTTCCAATACTTATATTGTTTTATTTCTTTTCCCTCTCTTATTGCATTGGTCAAGACCTTCAGTATTCTGTTGAACAGTATGATGTCAATAGTGGACATTAATAGGAATACATCAAAAGTTTCTTCTTTAAGTATGATGTTTGCCAAAGGCTTTGGTTGTCTAGTCCTTATCAAGTTAGAAAAGTTCCTATTTTCCTAAGAGGTTTTTTTTTCATTTATTTATTTATTTTTGGCTGCTTTGGGTCTTCACTGCTGCACACGGGCTTTCTCTAGTTGCAGCAAGCAGGGGCTACTCTTCGTTGTGGTGCACAGGCTTCTCATTGTGGTGGCTTCTCTTGTTGTGGAGCACGGGCTCTAGGTGCGCAGGCTTCAGTAGTTGTGGCGCGTGGGCTCAGTAGTTGTGGCACAGGGGCTTAGTTGCTCCGCGGCAACTAACTAACTAATGTGGGATCTCCCCGGACCAGGGATCGAGCCCATGTCCCCCTGCATTGGCAGGTGGATTCTTAACCACCACACCACCAGGGAAGTCCCTCCTAAGAGTTTTTTAAAAATTACTTATTAATGAAATAAAGTTTAATTGGAACACAGCCATGTCCATTAATTTACATATTGTCTATAGCTGCTTTCACGCCACAGTGGCAGACTTAAGTAATTGAGATAGATACTGTCTAGCCCATAAAGCCTAAAATATGTATTATCTCACCCTTTACAAGAAAGTTTGCCAACCCCTACTTTAAAGTGATAAATTATATTGATAGACTTTCTAATATTGAACTATTTTTCCATTACTGGGATAAAATTTTCCCATTGAAGTACTTTTTTTATTCATCGCAGTATAACTTACATTCAGTAAAGTATAGTAATCTTAAATGTATAGCTTAATAAATTTTTACATATGTATACATCCATTTAAATACCACTCAGACCAAAATAATGAATATTTTCAGCACTGCAGTTGACTCCTTCCCTCAACCAGTCTATATGGCCAGCCACTCACTCCCAAGGTAATGACTCTTCTGAACCCTCTCTCTATAGATTCATTTTCCCTGTCTTGAATTCTCAGAAATGGATATTCTCAAACTATCAAATAGTTGAGAGTCTTATGTGTCTGGCTTTTCACTCAACAATGTGGATTGTTGTGTAGAGCAATAGTTTTTAAAAATATTATTTAGTATTCCATTATTTGAATAAGATGCATTTATTTTTAACACAGTATTAAAGTCCACTGATATTTTATTTAAGTTTCTTTTATACCTATGTTCTTAAATAAAAGTGGACTAAAGTTTCCTTTTCTTTTTTTTTCTTTTTTCTTTTCTTTTTTATTTTTTGGCTGCACCACTCAGCTTGCAGGAGTTACCCGACTTTGAGGATCTCAGTTCCCTGACCAGGGATTGAACCTGGGCCACAGCACTGACAGTGCCAAATCCTAACCACTAGACTACCAGGGAACTCCCTAAAGTTTCTTTTTCTTTTTTGGTATCAACTTTATACTAAGTTATATCAAGTTCATAAAATAATCTAGACAGCTTTCCCTATTTTTTATTTTTGGAACAATTTGTGTTGGATACTAATTACTTATTCCTTGAAATTTTAATAGAATTTACCTAAAAATACTTATAAAACACCATGGGACTTTTGTAAAATCTAACAGGGAGGTTTTTCTAATTACTACTTTAATTTGTCATTTTGTTATTAGTCTTCAAGTATTATATTTATCTTGTGCCAATTTCAGCATTATATATTTTCGAGAAATATGTGTATTTCATCAAGGCTTTCAAATGTATATTGTTGTATATATGTATATAGCTGCTCTAAAATTTTATATTTTAAAATCTGAGTTCTATTTCCTGCTTAATTCTGTACGGTGGTTATTTGAAAAACTTCTCTTTTGTTTCTTGATGTTTTATTAGTCTTTTTGAAAATGTTTATTTTATGAGTCTTTTCAAAGAAATTTTGGGGTTTCTTTTAGTCATTTGTACTGTATTTGCTACTATTGGTATTCTTTTTTTTTTTTTTTTCCTTTATTTTTATTATTTATTTATTTATTTATGGCTGTGTTGGGTCTTCGTTTCTGTGCAAGGGCTTTCTCTAGTTGCGGCAAGCTGGGGCCACTCCTCATCGCGGTGCGCGGGCCTCTCACTATCGCGGCCTCTCTTGTTGCGGAGCACAGGCTCCAGACGCGCAGGCTCAGTAATTGTGGCTCAGGGGTCTAGTTGCTCCGCGGCATGTGGGATCTTCCCAGACCAGGGCCCGAACCCGTGTCCCCTGCATTGGCAGGCGGACTCTCAACCACTGCGCCACCAGGGAAGCCCACTATTGGTATTCTTAATTTCATTGATTTCTGCTCTAATCTTTATTATTTCCTTCTTGTTTATTTGGGTTTTCGCTACTGGTTTTTTTTTCCCCCTCCAGATTTGAATACATAGCTCATTTGTTTTCAGTCTTTCTTGTTTTCTGATGGATGTGTTTAAAGCTATAAATTTTCCTCTTGGCACTGCTTTATTTGTAGTACATAAATTTTGACATGCAGAGCTTTCCTTGACATTCAGTTCTAAGTAATTCATAATTTTCCTTAATATTTTCTCTTCAGTCCAAGGGCTATTTGGTAGTATGTTTTTATTTTTCAGACATGTAAGATATTTTGGCTATTCTTTTGGTCTCTTCCCACCTCTTGTGTCTCCTGACTGCCATCATGTTGACATTATCTGGATTTTAGTTCCAGATTTAATATATATTCATCCTTCATTCAAGTAATAATAAAATTTAATAAATTCATTTTCAATCTTATTTTTTTATATAAGAAAGATTCACTTTCTTTTTTTATTGCTGGCATATATTCTGCATACATCTTTATGCCTGAGGATATCTTTATTTTACCTCCACAGTTAAATAAATATTTAGCTGTATATAAAATGCAGCAGTTTCTAGATATAATTTGATTGTCACCCCATTGTCACGCAGATTCTCCTTATTTGTAGGTGACCTGCTTTTTCTCTATGGAAGTTTTCTCTCTGTTTCTGGTGCTCTTAGATTTCTCCTTAATGCATCTATGTATGAGATTTTTTTCTTCTCTATCTTGTTCAGCACTCTCTTAACCCTTTCTGTCTGAAGGCTAATTTGTTCCTTTAATTGTGGAAAAAGTTAAGTCACTGCTTCTTTCATATTTTCTTCCTTCTATTTACTCTTTTATCTTCTCCAGAGACACACACCTATTAGTGCTTACATTCCTATCCTCGGTGTCTCTTGATTTCCTCATAGTCTGAATTGAAAAAAAAAAAACAAAAAAACCTCAGTTTTTCCTCCAGTGTTTCTCCTCTATTCTCATGCTATTACGTCACTCACAACACTTCTGACATCAGATGTGTGGGTTTTCCCCATACCGAGCAATTCTGCAACACCCGCTGGCTGTCTTACAATTTAACTCAGTTCTGACACAATTTACATAGAAATAATGTCTCATCCCACAGGTTAAGGGCTCAGTCCCACCAGACTGCCCCCCACTCAAAATGCCCATCGGAAGTAATAGTTTTCTACCACAACTCTGTCCAACTTAGCTACAAATCAGAGGCCCCCACGTCCTCCTCCCCAAGTTCGATTAATTTGCCAGAGTGGCTCACAGAACTCAGGGAAACACTTACTCATATTTACTAGTTTATTAAAGGGTATAATAAAGGATACAGATGAGCAGCCAGATGGAGAGATACATCACGCAAGGTCTGGGACGGTTCCGAACACAGGAGCTTCTGTCCCAGTGGAGTTGGGGGTGCAACATCCTCCTGGTATGTGGATATGTTCACCAATCTGGAAGTTCTTCAAACCCCGCACTATTGGGATTTTTATGGACGCATGATCAATTAACTCTATTTCCAGTTCCTCTCCCCTCTCTAGAGAAGTGGGGGAGGGGCTGCAATTCCAAGATTCTAATCATGGCTTGGCCTTTCTGGTGACCACTCCCATCCAAGAGCCATCCAGGAGCCCACCCAGTCACCTCATTAGAACAAAGGACACTCCTATCACCCAGGAAATTACAAGAGATTTGGGAGCTTGGTGTCATGAACTGGGTCAAAGACCAAGTATTAGAAAAAAAAAAAAAAGGTGCTCCTGGTACTCTTTCCACTTAGGAAATTACAAGGGTTTTAGGAGCTCTGTGCCAGGAACCAGGGGCAGGGACCAATATATATATTTTCTATTATTTCACACTATCCCTCGAAGAGATCCTTGACCCTTACTTATTTATCCTCTTATGATCCACAGAGTTGGGTTTAGCTGAAATGAATGTTCCCCAAAGGCAAGTCTCCATCCCAGCTTGTCCCTCTGCTGCTGCAGCTGAGGAAGTCAGGAAGGTGGCGAAAGTCCATTTCCAGGGGACTTGCCTGGTGGTGCAGTGGTTAAGAATCCACCTGCCAATGCAGGGGACATGGGTTGGAGCCCTGGTCCGGGAAGATCCCACGTGCTGCAGAGCAACTAAGCCCATGCGCCACAACTACTGAGCCTGTACTCTAGAGCCCGCGAGTCACAACTACTGAAGCCTGCGTGCCTAGAGCCTGTGCTCTGCAACAAGAGAAACCACAATGAGAAGCCCGCGCACCACAACGAAGAGCAGCCCCCGCTTCCTGCAACTAGAGAAAGCCCGTGCACAGCAACGAAGACCCAATGCAGCCATAAATAAATTTATTTATTTATTTTTTATTTATTTATTTATTTTTTTAAGTCCATTTCCAGGATCCCACTTCCTGGAACCATCCATTCATTCACTCATTCATTTATTCCTTTCTGCTCTGTGCCAGGCCCTGTCCTTGGTTCTGGAGGCACTGGGTCCCTGATTACTCCTCCAACCACTCATGGCTGTCCTCCTTGCTTAGCATTCTGCCCCAGCCACTCCGGACCTCTCCCAGCACCTTGAAGATGCCAGGCGTGCTCCCCTCACAAGGCTCTTCCCCTTGCTATTCTCTGCACCCAAAATGTCCTTCTCCTCCTCCACCTTTCCTGTCCCTGTCAGTGTTTGCACTGATGACTTTTTCTCATCATTCAAGTCTCAGTTCAAGCATTACCTCCTCAAAGAGACCATCCCTGACCACTCTCTAAAGTAGTCAGCCCTCTGGCCACTCTGCTTTATCCTGTTTAATTTCTCTCTATATACAGTTTTTACCACTCCTGGAAATTAGCCAGGATGGGACAGGCTACACTGCAGTAACAAAGGTGGTGGGAGAGTCAGAGTTAATGTTTATGCAGGGTTTATCGTGTGCGGGATACTTCGTGTAGCGTCTTATATGTATCATCTTATTTAATTTATGCAACACTCATATAATGTACATATTATTGTGATCCTCATCGTACAGGTGAGGAATCTGAGGCTTAAGGAGCTAGAATGTGGTGGAGTCAGGATTTAACCTGAGTCTATGTGACTCTAGAGCCCCCGTGTTCTCAACAAGTATGAAATAGGAGGGAGGAGAAGTGCTCATCCTTCTCTCTGCCTCTTTCCTTCCTGCTAAAGCTCAGCTCTTTCAGAGCACGTCTGGACATTAGCCCAGAAGGACAAGGGCATCTGGAGCTTGGAGGGGTGCATGGTGTCCCCCAGAGTGCCAGTGAATAGCGTACTCCCTGGAAAGGGCTTTTCTCTCTGCTGGTCCCCACCCCTCTCCCTCCAACAGCACAGGATTGGGGAAGGGACTCCAAAAGACCTCCTTCCATTAAGAATCTAGAGACAAATCCCAAGCTCATCAATAACCACAGACTCCTTTTGGCCCCGATCTTGTACAGGGCTCATCTGATCCCCCTACTCAATCCCACGAGCTCAATACACACAAGGCAAATTAGGGCTCCCCTCCCTGACCTGAGCCCACCACTTCCACAGGCATCTAGTCCCACATCTAGAGGGAGGACCTGGTCCCTGGGCACTGCCAAGATGACAAGTCATAACCAGAGCTCAACCTAACACTCCTGGTTTGTTTCTCCCCACTCCCTCTGGGGGCGGGGGAGCTGCTGGGGCCCCAGGTCTTTTCCTTTTCTGGTACCCCACATCCCTTCAGACAGAGGAGGTCCACCCCCTGCCTCCGGGTTAGGGTATGGGTTAGGAAGTGCTGGGCTGAAGTGAGCAGAGCTGTGGCCAGTCCCTTCCCCAACCCCCTTGGCTCTGACCAGAGGGAGGGAGGAGAGAGAGAGGAGAAATTCCCACTTATCCTCCTCCCCACAGTGCCAGATGCTGGTGGAGGAGGCGTGGGGACCTGCCGTGGCGCCCGTCCCTCCCTGGTCAGGAGAGGCTTGGGAAGGACAACACCACGACCCTCACCGGGCCTCACCGCTGAGAGATTTCGCAGTCTGCAGAGACTTCCGACCGTTTCTTCTGTCCAACCACCACGACAGCTCTTGAAGATCAGCAGGGAAGGGCTTGTTCGTCCCTATGGTGTAGATGAGGAAACCGAGGCTCAGCAAGGAACAGTTACATACCAAAGGCTACGCCGTGACCTTGGATTGGTGGTCTAGCCAGGACTGTCCTCTGCTACCTCACGTTAACATATGCGTATTCAGGGGCTTCCCTGGTAGCGCAGTGGTTGAGAATCTGCCTGCTAATGCAGGGGACACGAGTTCGAGCCCTGGTCTGGGAAGATCCCACATGCCGCGGAGCAACTAGGCCTGTGAGCCACAGCTACTGAGCCTGCGCGTCTGGAGCCTGTGCTCCGCAACAAGAGAGGCCACGACAGTGAGAGGCCCGCACACCGCGATGAAGAGTGGCCCCAGCTTGCCGCAGCTAGAGAAAGCCCTCGCACAGAAACAAAGACCCAACATAGCAATCAATCAATCAAGCAATCAATCAATCAATAAATCTTTAAAAAAAAAAGAAAGAAAGAAAGAAATACTTCTGAATAAAAGAAAAACCATTGGGGGGAATATTTAAAAAAAAAAACATGGGCTTCCCTGGTGGCGCAGTGGTTAGGAATCCGCCTGCCAATGCAGGGCACATGGGTTCGAGCCCTGGTCTGGGAGGATCCCACATGCCGCGGAGCAACTGGGCCCGTGAGCCACAACTACTGAGCCTGCGCGTCTGGAGCCTGTGCTCCGCAACAAGAGAGGCCGCGATAGTGAGAGGCCCGCGCACCGCGATGAAGAGTGGCCCCCGCTCGCCGCAACTAGAGAAAGCCCTCGCACAGAAACGAAGGCCCAACACAGCTAAAAATAAATAAATAAATAAATTTATAAAAAAAAAAAAAAAAAAAAAAAAAACATATGCGTATTCACCTGGGTGTGTGTGCACAGATGTATATTTGCACATGGGCAGGCATGAAGTGTTTAAATGTCCCTTGTGCAAGCCTTCCTGACGCGATCAGTGCGAGGGCCGTGTGCAGGGGAGTGTCTCCTTAGGCCTGACCCCAGGGCTCCAGACTCTGTTCCTGGCAAGTACCATGCCCCCCTCCACCCTGAAAACTGCTTACTGCTTATCCCCACCTTCTGCCCTGCCTCCCCCTCCCACAGAGGTCCTCCTCCTTGGCTGAATTCCCCAACTGGCTTTGTTCCTGTTGCCAGCAGAGCTATGTGGACACTGTGTGGCCGCCAGCACACTCACTGTGACGCGCTGGGCCCCTGCCTACTGCCCCACCCTCTCTTCTTTCCCCAGTGCAATTAGTAGGAAGTTCACCTTGGATCTAACCTGCCCCTCTACTGAGAAAACCGCCCCCCTTCTCCATCTCAATGTGACTGGGTGCCTCCCCCAGGCTCTCGTCTTCTACTAGCCCAGGATGGCCTTTCCCTCATCGGGAGAGCAAGGCTCATCCCTCGATATGCAAGTCGTGTTTGGGGGAAGCCTCGCTTGCCTCTCACCTCTCTCTACGTGGCAGAGCAGTGAGCGGGGAGCCAGGGCCCCCTTTATTGCTGTCAATTTTCCAGCTCAGCTTATCTGCGTCTTCACATGGTGTTCTCAGACAGGGGCTGTGTGTACGACAACCAGGTTAAATAAATGTTGCACCCTTCCCGTCCCCCCAATTCCCCGTCCTCTTGCTGAGGACAGCTGAGTGTCTCCCTGGCTTCCGGAGAAGATGCTGGTGTATTGTCACCTGTCTTTATTTGATTAGTGTCTTACTCAAAATGCCTGGGGCCATCGCGCCACAGAGAAGAAGAGAGAGAGAGAGGACAAGTCTCCCCTTTGCCTTTTGCTGCCTGAGCAGCTGGCCCCCGGGGAGGTGGCTGGGGGGGGGGCGGTGCAGCAGGACCACAGGAAGCAGGGTGGGGAGATGGCGTCGTGTGAGGTCAGGGAGGCAGGCAGAGGAGAATCAGAGAAGCCAAGCGTCGAGAACTGTGAGCCTAGGATGGAGGCTCCCAGAACTCGATTCATAAACCTTTCCAGGCATCTCATGTCCATCCTCCGCTTGCCACCGTGACCCATGGAGGCCCCTCCAAGCTCCCACGGTAGGAGCTGATGAGACACTTGGTATTTTCCCTCATGCAGGAGAAAACTCGAGTCCTGGCGGCCCCAGTGGTGAACGCTTGGTGCCACTGGACCAGAGGCCCTGGATCCTGGTGCCCCAGGGACCTCTGTGGCCTCCTTGAACACAGATAGACCAGAGACCCAAGAGCCATTAGACAAGCAAGCACCTCAGAGCCTCGGAGCCCTGGAAGGCAGTGGCTCCAACCAGGCAGCCCTGCTCCAGGGCCAGAAGAACAGCTGAGAATTTGCTACCTTCTCACACGGGGTCATTGGCACCATCCCACTGTCTTATTCAATTTTCTCAGTAATCCTATGAGATAGCTGGTATTCTTTTCATTTTCCAGATGAGACAGTTGAGGCCCAGGAAGCCAGATGACTTTCTGAAGGTAACAGTCAGCAAGTGGTAGACGCAAGATGCAAAACTAGGTCTTCTGATGTCAACACCAATGCCCCCGCCATAACTGACTTTCTGAAGGTAACAGTCAGCAAGTGGTAGACCCAAGATGCAAAACTAGGTCTTCTGATGTCAACACCAATGCCCCCGCCATAACTCAAGCTAGTCTTGACAGTGGCCGAAAGGGTGGCCCCTGCTGACATGTGAGCTGCTCACCTTACAAGGCACGTCAAGAACACAACAGTCAGGAAGGAGGAGGTCCGTCCAGCCCCCTCAGACAGGTGTCTCCTTGTGCGGCTGTCTTCCTTTGCAGGTAGTCGTGAGCCAAGCTGGCGGATGTTTGACGCGGATCCGTACTGAACAGCAGCTGTGACACGCATCTTCACGCTCACTTCCAACAGACTGGCAGATGCACCCGTGTGCCGAGCTCGCTGGCATTCCTTTTCACACCCCCGCCTGCATCCCCTGGGAATCTATTCAAATCTACTCAACAGAGCAGCCAGGAGAAGAAGATAAACCCATATCCACACTGTGTTTCTCTTCGTCTCTCTCCTCGTGGAAAAAAAAAAAAAAAGGAACAGTACAAAGCCTCATCCAATATTCACTGGGAATCATCCTGACATGATCCCGGGAAAATAAGTTCTTTTCAAAGCCACAGTTCCAGTGCATCCTCTCCCGTGACCGAGAGCAGGCAGAGAGGGCCGTGTGCGGGACTCCGTGACCGGCAGAGGCACCCGGCGGTAAGGCTTAATTATGATTCACGGAGCTGCGTTGCGGAGATGGTTTAAAGCCACTTAATTAGTGTAGGAATAAACCACCATAATTTTCCTGAAATATGGCCTAATTAACCTATGGAAAAGCCAGGGCCACTGGTCGGGAATGCCGGAGACGTTAATAGTCTATTAATATACCCGGTCCGCTCTCTGGCACAGCTTTGGGGGTTCACTGGGCTGGGGAAACAGACAGAGGAGAATGGGGTTTGCCCTGCAGGGTGATGATTTAAAAATATATGAAGTGGGCAGGGAAAGGAAAAAGGAAATAAGATTTACTGAGCACCTATTATGAGCCAAGCAGTGTTTTAATCCATTCCTTATTTAATCCTCAAAATAATCCTTTAAAATAGATACTAAAGTTCAGAGAGGTCCATTAATGAACCCAAGGTCACACAGCCATGAAATAGCCGAACTGGAATTCATTCTCTAGTCAGGCTGTTCCAAAGGCCACACTCTTTCCGTTATTCCTCACTGCCTCTGGCAGGTACAGAAGACTTGGGAAAATGGACAAAATAAAGAAAAGAGGCCCCTTCAACTCTAAGGAAGCACCACTCCTTCTGACATTTAGAAAATAGAGTCATTCAAGCTTCCTGGACACTGCACAACCCTAGGAATCCCCATTCACATAGGCTACAATGGGAATGATGTCCCCTCGAGAACACAATGCACGGCCTGCACAACCATTCGCAACAGTCCTGAGAGACCAGCCTAGGTGACTTTAATTTCCTTTTCCACTTAAGTCTCCAGCCCCAACCCTGGCTTTGAGTCCGGATGTTGGCCCTAAGCCAGGAAAGCCACGTCTTGGATAATTCTTAATGAAGCAGGATTTGAACCCAGTCCTCCCCTGGGGATACTCCAGTGCCCAGGGACGCTCAGACGCCAGGACAAAAGTCCAGAGCCCTCCAGGGGGAGCCCGAGAGCCAGACTTCCACCTCCCGGTCTGGCCGGCAGGTCGAGGAATATTCCAACAACGTCTTCATTCTTCCCTGATCAAAGGAGCTGGGATTGAACCTGCTGTAATCATCCGTCGGGGAGTTTGCTTAAAATTCCCCTAATTATGGGAGAGCAGAAAATTGCTACGCCTCAAACTGAATAGAGAAATCGAAGGCGCCCTGCTCCCAGCTGCCTAGGGGAGACAAGCCAGGATGGGAACAGAGAGCGGGAGAGGAGGGGCTGTGGGGGGGGGGGACAGGGCGGGTACTATGATGGCAGTGATGGGACGGGGGCGGAGCTCCTGGTCCATGCCAAGGAGTGGGAGAGGAAGGGAGAGAGCCAGCTGCAAGGGGGTCACGGTGCCTGGCTCAGGTGGTGCACACCGTCCACCACCACCCCCCCACTCCCTGCAGGGAGAAGGATGCAGGGGCAAGAAGGGTGGGCACATGGGGAAGAATTAGCCAGAACGCACCCTCCCGTGGCTGGAGCTGGCCTTCTGGAGAGGCTGGGGGAGCCTATAACTCTGGCTTACTTTAGAAAATAGATTCTGGAACATCTTCTCTTCCAGGAGAGGGAAGGAAAGAGCAGATAGACAGACCAGGCAGGGAACAAGCTGGAAGGGCAGGCTGACTTCAGGCACCCTCTCTGGGCTCTGCCCTATTCCAGGCAGGCGGAGGGTCTAGAAGGAGTGTGGTGGGGGAAGGATCCCACCCTTGGGGAGCCTCCGTCTGATGGGGCACACTGAGCGAGCATCCCAACCCAAAGTAAGATTCAGAGAAGCCCTACACACTGGTGCCCAGCACATGACGGCCCTGAACTCCAGGAAGGGGGTCCGGAATGTACTGAACTGGGTGGAGTCAGAAGAGGAAGGCTTGCTGGAGAGGCAAGTACTGAGCAGGAGAAGACAGGAGGAGGAGGAAGGATGGGAGAAGCGAGGGGAACGTTCGAAGGAACACTGCAAAGTACCAAGGGGTTATGGCTATCATCTGGGGGGAGGGAAGCACGGCCCAGGGAGATGAAGTCACTCATCTAAGGTGACGCAGTTCATCAGCGGCTGAGCTGGGGCTCAAACTCCTGGTCTGTGTATTACACCCCCCAGGGAGCAGGAGGGGTGGGGAGGGGCTGGCCGGAAGGCAGAATGCTAGAAGGAAAGAGGAGGCCGCTCCCTGACCGGTAGATGTTGACTCTGAGGGGCAAGCCATATTCTAACGGGTCTCCCCTTCGTTAGTCTGACCCCTTGCAGGAGCTCCCCGGGCTCCCCACCTCTAAGAACTTGGAAAAGGCTGATGCTCCACGAGTCTCATGCTTTCCCAAGGGATTTCTCAGCTCCTCAGGCGAGTCCCTGCACTGGCCCAGCTTGGGTCCTCTGTGGCCCCAGCTGCACTGTTGTGTTTGTCCCAGTTATAGGTGTCGGGGTATCAGCTGAGACTCAGGGATAGCAAGTTACAGAATCCACTCAAACGAGCACTTAAATAAAAGGGGAAGTTTATGAAAGGGACACAGGAGTGTCGTGTAGAGCCCCAGCGCAGGAACGCAGTCAAACCTCAGTCAAGGACATCAAGGACAGGGCTTCCCTGGTGGCGCAGTGGTTGAGAATCCGCCTGCCAGTGCAGGAGACACGGGTTCGAGCCCTGGTCCAGGAAGATCCCACATGCCGCAGAGCAACTAGGCCTGTGCGCCACAACTACTGAGCCTGCGCTCTAGAGCCCGTGAGCCACGACTACTGAAGCCCGCGTGCCTAGAGCCCGTGCTCCGCAACAAGAGAAGGCACCGCAATGAGAAGCCCGCGCACGGCAACGAAGAGTAGCCGCCACTCGCTGCAACTAGAGAAAGCCCGCACGCAGCAACAAAGACCCAACGCAGCCAAAAATAAATCAATTAAATAAATTAATTTTTAAAAGTTTTTTTAAAAAAAAGGACATCAAGGACACGAACGCCACCCGGAACCTGGAGCTCCTGCCCTCCTGCTTCCCATCTCGCATCTGCATCCCCATCTGGTCCTCGGCTTCTCCTTGCACACCTGGGCAGACCCCCAAATTCAAGATGGTGACTCAGGGCTCCCAAGCCTACCTGGCTAACCCTAGTAAAGAACAGCATGAAGAGATGGTCTCTAGGCCCCAATTCCAGTACCCCAGAGACAGAGTTCTGACCATCCCAGCTTGGCTCAGGTGCCTGTTCCAGTCCAGTCAACCTCAGGCCAGGGGTCTGTCGCACTGAACAAAGGCTGCTGAGTGCCCTCCACTGTGCGTGAGCAGATCAGGTCAGGGACCGTGGGGAGTCGGACAGTAACTACACAGGGAGAATGTGCTCGCGTAGCGGATGTGCAGTGGGTGGGCCTGGGGGTGGGGCTGGGGGCTTACCTGTGTCAGCAGGTCCCTCAAGGGGGTGAAGCCTCCACCTGAAGCCAGGTGGTGAGTGTTTCAGTGGGTCAGACACCAAACCTATGGCTGAGGCAAATCCTCAAGTGGGAAACTGAGGAGCAAGGGACCCGGCCTGGGCCCTGGCCCCGTGGGAGCCAAGCTGTGCAGCGGCAGGCCAGTCTGCGAGGGCTGGAGTCTGGCCCGAGGCCTGTGGGAAGGCAGGCCAGCGTCTTGGGCTCCAGGGTGGTTATCTGAGACTGAGCAACCTGTACTTTAGAAGCTTGACTGTTTTCATGCTGTTTGTATTTTCTGTAATTACTTCCCTTTTGTTCTCCCATCGTATTTATGCAAGTCCTTTGTGAAAATGCCAGTGGATCCCAGCAATGCTGAGAGGAAACAGCAAAGGGGTTTGTGTCTCTTCCTAGGCTCAAGGTAAAAGAGTCACATCCGCTGGAGCCTGGGAGGGGTGGTGCTGGCAGGAACGGGGCCAGGAGGGCTTGGGGGGCGGGGGCAAGGATGGCAGCTGGGAGGCTCCTCCTCCCCTGGTCTCTTTCCAAGCTCCTTCTCAAATGTGGGGAGGCCCTGGGCTTCCTTTGAATATAAAGTCTGTTGTCCTGAACTGGGCAAGCTGGCAGAGCTGCCCACTTACTGTCTGCCCCATCCTGGGAGGCAGCCGAAGCCACGCTCAGGCCAGTCTTGCACATCAACTCCTGATGCCCCGGATGCTCGTCGGGTGCCGGGGCAGGGAGGGGACCCCATAGGTGCTAGCCCAGGGGAGGGGCCCTGCCTTGAGACCCCAGGAATGGGAACTTGGGCACCTGGGATAAGCCCTCCCTTGATCCCAGTCTCCACGGGGTTCTGAATCTTCCTCCAATCTCATCTGCCCCAGCCCTGACTTCTTGCTGGGTTCTACCTTAAAAACTCCACACAGGCATCAGAGTCAAGTTAAGGTGGGGCTGGGGGTAGGGGGCACCTCAGTTTCTCCCTGGGTCTAAGGGCCTGCCCCTGGGTGAGAAGATGGATGAGGCACCGGTGTAGGAGATCAGAGGTGTCTCTGTGGTTTCCAAAAGGGGAAGAGCTGAAGGTCCAAAGTGGTAGAAAGGACCAGAGAAAGAGTCACAGAGGCCTGTGTCCTCTGCTATTAGATTATTTGTAAGCAAATAGTCGCCAGTGCATCACTGGAAGGTCCCGGCCCTGCCCCCATCCCCACCACCATGGCCGCTCCTGGCCAGATGGAGTGATCCTGGGTGGCTGAGCAGCCCTCAGGAGCGACGTGTCCGCAGGCTGAGAACCGGCAATGACATGGGACATTAGGTGCTGATGGCTTTGCCAAGCAAGAAAATTGCAGTTAAGGATGCAATGGGCCCCTCCGGGTGCTGTCAGACAGGATCCGGAACAAGAGTCAGGGAGCTGGGGGCTTCACGAAAGCAGCTGGAGTGGGGACCCAGGACAGGGCTGCAGGGGTCCAGCCTCCATCCTCTCAGCAAGTCCGTCAACAACAGAAATATCATAACACCTGCATTTACTCAGTGCCCAGCAGGCCCCTGGTTGGCAGGCGGGAGTGCAATTATCTCCATTCTACAGAGAAGATAAGGAAACTGAGGAGTAGAGGTTAAGTAACCTGTCTGAGAGTGGAGATGGAATTCAGGCCCGGCTCCATCTGGCACCAAAGTCAGGACTCAGAGCTGCCCCCTGGCGGTGCCCTCTTCTAAGGGTTCCCCAGACTGGGCTCAAGCACTGCCCCTGGGCTTGAGGCCTCAGGGGGCGGAGAACCCGCCCAGACTCCCTGGCAGGCACACCAGCGACACACCTCTCCACCCTGGTGTGGAGGAGGAACATCCGGCCTGGCTGACGAGTGGAAGCCGCTCCAGGAGAGGTGGCAGACCCAGGAAGGTGGGAGGCGAGGAGGGACACACACGTCACCTCGAAGCTCCCCACTTACCTTGCTCAAACCTCCCACCTTGCAGAGCCCCCTCTCCCGGTCCTCCCACCTCGGGCTTTGGGCAGTGACCTCACTGTCACTAACAAGCTCTTCCTTATCTCTACCAAACCTGCCTGGAGGAGGGGCACCTGCACCACTCCCCAAGCCCTGCTTGTTTGCACATGCCCACCGTGCCCTAGAGTGACCTTGAGGGTCAGGTGGTATGTGGGAAGCAGCCCATGAAAAACTGTGCCCTTCTTAGGAGCTGATCATATTGCACCCAACGTGGAGGCTGGGGAGAGAGTCGGGGAGGGGAGAGGTAAGATGAGATGAGAGGAAGATGAGAAATGAGGTGCTCAGAGGCCCCAAACCAGGTAGGGGCGTCTCACCGCAATGCTGGCAGCTTGCAGTGGTGCCCACCTGGGCATCAGGGAGCAGCTGAAAGGCGGCTGAGAGCCAGAGAGACTGAGTCATTCAGTCTTGGCTCAAACCTGCTCCCTCAGGCTGGGCACTGAACCTGTCCTGGAAACACTCTTACCGCAAACTACCCATCTGGGTTCCTGTTCCATCTGTTTGGAGCCCAAGGAGGTGAAGGGTGATTGAGACCTGAGGTTGCCCCCACTGGTGTCGCTGGTTTGCTGGGAAGAACCTGGGGGCCTGGAGCCTGCAGGACTCACTTCCGACAGCAAAGCCCCATCCAAGAGTTGACTAGACCCCTGAGAGAAGGGGAGAGCTTGCGGATTCAGAAAGGGAACACAAGAGTGAGGGAATTCAAGATGACCCCCAACTTTGCCTTGAATGCCTGTCCCTTCATTCCCAACAGCCCAAACCCTACCCATCCTTCAAAATGCAGCAGAAATACCACCTCTTCCATGAAGCCTTCCCTGACCTCCAAATGAAGTTTTCTCTCTCCCTAAGTATTTTATCCACACTGGTCTCACAAGCCTTGTCATTTTCTTCCTTGCATTGTACCTACCTGGCTAGACTTGGAGCTCCATAGGGCAGAGCCATTGTCCCATCAAGAGCTCCATACCTACCTGTCGGATAAAGGGAGGCTGAGGGAGAGGAGGGTTCGCTAAGGAGCAGGACAGGAGGTGAAGTGCTCAGATCAGAAAGCACAGGAGGGGCTCAGGAAGCACCAGCTGAAACAAGACTCAGAAGAGCCATTATTCGCTACCTGAAATCCAGGCTGCATTTGGAGACCAAATACAAAGGAAGCCTGTTTCTCCAGAGTCCTGGGCAACTGAGAAACCAAATGTAGTGCTCTCACAGAAGGGGCAAGCGCTGGCTCCTGGAAGAATAAGTTTTAAAGGAAAAAATGCCCCCCCACCATATGGTTCTGGTAATGGCAGCAGCAGAAATAAAATCATTTATTTGTTCAACAGCATTTTTCATTTCAGATGTTTTATTTTCATCTTTGTAAGTTCATTTTCTAAAAATCTTCCATTTCTCTCCTCATCATGTTCACGTTTTCCTCTACATTTCTGAGCATATGGTGCATATTTATAACCACTGCTTTAGCATCCTTGTCTGCTAATTCCATCATCTTTCTCATTTGGGGGTCTGTTTCTGTGGATTGATTTTTCCTCTGGTTATAGGTCCTATTTTTCTGCTTTTTTGCATGGCTGTTAATTTTTTATTTGATGACCAATATTGCGAATTTTCCATTGGGTTCTAGATTTTGTTGTATTCCTTTAAAGAGTGCTGGAGTGCTGGACCCATTAGAATGGGTCTAGGGCAGCTTTTGGTCTCGGGCTAAGGTAACATCCTTCTGAGGACTGTATCCAACGCATCACATACTACAAGCTCTCTCCACTCTCGCCGGTGGGAATCTGAACCATTCCCAGCCCTGTGTGAGCTCCAGGAATTGTTCGGTCTTATGCTTTCCGGCAGTTCTTTCCTTAATTGTGGTGTTTCACCCCAATTGTTTGCAAATCAATTGTTCAGCCAAAGTTTTGAGGCCCCTTCTACAGATTTCCAGAAATCTCCATGTGCAGCTCCCTTCTCTCCAGAATTCTTCGTCACAAATCCTAGCCTCCTCAGCCTCAATCCCTGTCTTATCAACTCAACCCCTAGGCTCTGTTTGGGATTCCCCCCTCCTTTGCCTTGTCCTGGAAACTTTCTCCAGGCAGTAAACTGATGAGGTAGTGGGGCTGTTTCCCTTCTCTCAGGGACCACCATCCTCTGCTAACTGTTGCGCACTGTCTGAAAGTAGTTGTTTCTTACCTTTTGTTCAGTTTCCAGTTGTTTTCATCAAGTGGGCAATTACCATAGCTGTTAATCTACGGGCTGAAGGGAAGGCTTCCCATGGCCTAAACATTTATTGGGGAAATCTCCAATGAGATTTCCAGTGTGCGAGGCCCTGCTCTAGGCGCTAGGGATAAAGCACTGAACTAAATGGACAGAATCTCTGCCTTTACGGAGCTGATATTCCAGTCAGTGGGGCAGACAAGAAATAATAAACATAATAAAAAATTGTGTAGCATGTTAGAAGGTGAAAAGTGCTGTGGGGAAGAAAATAGAGCAGTACGAGAGAGGAGAGAGAGAGAGAGAGAGAGAGAGAGAGCTACGGAAGGGAGCAATATTTTAAATAAGGGGCTCAGGGAACACCTCACTGCATAAGTAAACTGAGCCAAGTCCTGAAGGAAGGGAATGAATGAGCCACAGACACAAGGGCACTGAAGTGGGAGCAGGCGTGGCTTGCTCAGGGAACAGCAGGGAGACCAGTGTAGCCATGCGGGTTTGAATGAGAAAGAGACACAGTCAGAAACCAAGGGGAGGGGCTCGATGGTGGCGAGCCTTAGAGGCCACAGAAGGAGAGCAGACAGTTACTGTAATAACTGAGACAAGAGAAGGTGAGAGCTTGGACCTGGATGGCGGCCACAGACATGGTGAGAAATGAATTCAGAAGATTCTGAATGTTGTGTCAAAAGACTGAAAGAGAGAGGAGTCAAGGATGACCCCTGAGTTTTTTGTCCTGAGCAGCTGGAAGGATGGAGATACCATTGACCCATGCAGGGAAGGTTGCAGGCCAACTGAGGCTGTAGGTGGGAGGTGGGGGAGATCAGTTTGACGGTAGACCTGTTAGGTTTGAGATGTCTCCTAGACACCCACATGGAGGTATCCAGTGGGCAGCTGGACACTAGTTAGGAATTCAGCGGAGAGATCCAAGACAGAATGGAGGGGATGAGGCTGGGGAAATAACCCACTGGTGAGGTCTTTCCTGGTGACACCCTGGGTCACCAGAGAGCACCTCGAGAATCCTCCTCCCTGGACACCCTTCTGCCTCCACACAAGGGGGCAGGAGCTGGCAAACCAGGACGGGACCTTCAGAGGCCAGCTCATCCCTCCTCTTAGTCCAAGAAAGTTGGCCCAAACCACTAAGAGCTGGCAGATCGCATCATTGTGCAGGAACCACCATCAGGACCTTCAAGAAGAAGCTGCATCAGCAACTCTGTCCCCCAGGACCTGTCATCTGCTACTTCACAGGCTCCCTGGCTCTCATTCATGACTCTGGACGATGATATTTGCTCCCCTTGGCTCTAGGATGGCTCGCCTTGATAACCCACGTCTGACACTGAGTCTCCCAGCTCTTGCTGGCTGTGCTTTCCAAGCAATCCCCGGTGCATCTCTGGTCTCAGGCTGCCTTCACTCGCCTCACAGCTGGTGTGTGACTCAGGGGGACATTTCTCCCACTCTCTATAGAGAGAAGGTCCAAGAGCCCTGGGATCTGAAAATCCTTCCAGAAAGCTAACCTCCATCCTTACTGCTTTATCTGCTGCCCCTGTTTCTTCCTCCCCTGGGTGCCCTCCTTCTCTTTGTCCTTGAGACTCGTCCGCACCTTCCTCGCTCCCCCTCTGCATGGCCTCTCCCCTGCTCTCTCACCCCACTCAATCATTCGTCTCAGACAGTTAGTTTAGGGGAGTGCAGATGAAATTCTTGCTGACTCTGGTGAAGGTCCTTTCCTCTCCTCACCCCGGGGAGGCCAGCAATTATCTCGATGCCCCCAGAGCCCTCTCCGCTCCAGACGTCTCCCTCTCCCTTAGACGCTTCCCGGCCCTCCCTACACTGTCGTGCTGCCGTATCCTGCTGTCCTCACATCGTCCTGACTTGGCCAAAGAGACCTGTCCCTCAGGAGATGAACACCTTCACCTCCATAGTGACCGCCCCTCCTGTCCCCCACCCATCACACACACGCACGCGCACACTGCTCCTTAAGTGTGGGCCAGGGCAGTGGCCAAGTGATCCGTGGCTCCTTTCTCTTCTGCTGCTACGGTAAAATATGGACAGTGGGAACCATGGGAGAAATGAGGCATGGAAATTAATCTGCTTTACAATCCTCATGAATATTTAAAAGCTGATGAATATGTAACTACATTTCTTTTCTCCTCCATTAGTGTCTGCTTTTGAGTTACTCTATAGCTCCCTTGGTTCCTTTGGGGGCTGGTTGGCTAGACTGATTTTTAAATTGGTTTTACAGATGCCTATAGCTCCCAGGTTCCCCCCAACCCCGATCTTGAGAAGAGGATTGGTCCCTTTAAAATTCCCCAGGAAGACCTGGCAGAGGGAGACAGAGAGAGAAGAAACTCCCTCTGAAACTCACACTGTGGGAGCCCAGAGGGAAGGGCAAAGGTTGAGAGAGTGGGACTCCCAGCTTGCAGTGGGGCTCACAGAGTGCACCCTTTGGGGGATAAACCACCTCCCTCTTCCCTGAGCTTTGGTTTCCCCTTGAAGACAATGGCAGGCCCTCACTCCCCAGCCATTATGGGTCTTTCAGGGCCATAGTCCAGGGTGGCCTTGAGAAACCAAGGAATTAGGTGGCAAAATGTTACCGTCTTCCTACTCAGAAGAATCCAATATTAGGCTAACTGTTTGGTACTTTGCAACCATCTCCTGGCCCCTGGCACCAACCACTCCATCTAGAACCATGCTTTGAAGCATCCCCGGTCATCTCCCTGGCCTGTCCTCCCTGCCACTCGTCTTTGGCTACCCTGGAACCCTGCTTCCCAACCACTCCTACCATCTGAAGCAGTGTGGGGGAGGCAGGCTCCTCTCCCACCTACCGCAGCCATCAGTCACCCCGGAGCGGAGCAGAGGAGCAGCGGGGCATCTCCCCAGAGCAGCGAGATTTGTCCTGGAGCCTGAGGCAGAATCCAGCACTGACCTGGCATCCTGTAGAGGGGAGGCTGGGTACCGGCTGGGTGGAGGAAGGCGCCGTGGGGCGGGGCAATGGGCTGTGGGAGACATCCATCCGGGCAGCAGGGCTGGGTCAGAATGTGCTGAGGGTCCTAAAGAACCACAGCCGTCCAGAGAACCCCAGGTTCCGTAGCCAGCATCCGGAATTCCAGGGCATAGTGGACTGCTGCTAATTCCCGGGTGTTCATCCGCCCACACCTGTCCTCAGTCTCTCCATCGGCTCCTCACTCTACACAAAGCCTTGCAAAGCATTTCACACTGTTTTGATCGTATTCCTTCCCTTCTAACCATCCCCAGAGGCTCCTTAATTTCTGGCTTATCAAATTCACATCTGACCTGCCAGCTCCATCATCAGCAACCCCAGGCCTCTCACCCGCCCTAAGTCCCCCCAACCATAGCCATCCAAACTAACATGCTCACAATCCCAAATATGCTTTCACCCCTTTGCCCCAGGGCCTCTGTTTCCCCTCGAATGGCACCTGTCCTCTCCTTCTTTCCAGGCTCTTCTCAGAACTGCCTCCATCAGGAAGCCTTCCCTGGTTGACCCCAGCCCTACTGAACCACCTGTCATCTTTTCTAGGCTCTCAGTTTTTCAGTACAGAATCCACAGGGTGTTCATTGGCACCATCTTCACGTGTGTGGCGCACAGAAAGGGCTGCTTGTCATGTGGTGTCTTTTAAAGCAGACCCGCACACAGATGGCAATCAGTGTCGCAGCTTCCTAGGATGGAGGGACATGTCTGTGGATACACTCACCAGGCGTCTCACTCTCTCATCACCGGTGCCTTCAGGTCAGCCTCACTCCACCTCCTGTGAATGCCTGTCCTGCTGCAGGAGCACCCCAATGCGGGGACCCGGCCCTTTCTCCCCCCTCTCAACTCCCACCTGGGCCTCACACACACAGGGCGTCTGGAGTGACACAGGGCTGGGGACTCAATGCGAGGGATTGCCCAACTTGGGGATAGAGAAGGCTCCCTGAACAGCGAGTCAGGAAACCAGGCTCCGGACCTGGCTCTGCCCTGCGATCCTGACAGAGCCACCTAATGTTCTTGGGTCTCCCTTTTTCATCATTCAAATGGGACTAAAGTTCTGTCCCTACATCAAAGGATTATGGTGAGAATCGAATGTGAAAATGCTTTGAAAAATATAAAACACTATATAAATATTAGGTACCTCTGCTATTAAAATAATCAACAATAAATTGTTATAAAAACCAGAGTATGTGACATCCCCAGCTCCCTCTGTTTCGTGGGGTCCTTCCTGGGCCAGGGGAGGGACAGAAGGCCCAATTGGATGAGTGCCCCTTGGGATCAGCATCTCATTGTCCACGATGGGTTCCCCAAGCAGCAACGTCACCTTCAGCCCCTGGCCTCTCCGCTCAGCTTCCCAGTTGCCTCGACAGCGGGAACAAGTGTGAGCCTTGTCAGACAAGCCCTGCATCTCCGTAAAACATGCTCTAAGCATAATTACCCATTGGAGAAGTGCACGGGCCCCGCCCTTAGCAGAGAGCTGTGGCCACGGCTGGATTTTCACTGCTGCAGCAGCTGAAGGCTGAGTTGTCCTGGACCAAAGAAGCAGGGGCAGTGCTCTAGCTAAGCAGGGCCTCATATGACCAGGCCTTGGATGGGAGCCCCGGGCCTTGGCTGTGAAGGCCCAAGCCCCCATTGGCCCAAGCAAACCCTGAGCCCAGCTTCTCTCCTCCTTTTCATCACCCTCCAAGTTAGCCCCTAACAGCCCATCTTGAGGCCCCCTCTGTATGGGGGCTGTACCCAACTTAGGCTCCCTGTCTCCTGCCTGTAGCTCCTCTGCCCTGGCACCTGGGTGGCCCTCTTATTGGTCCTGCTGCCCTCCCTACCCTGAGGGGTCACCTGTGTCTCAGGTGTGGTACCAGCAGCAACCTAGGCACGTGACAGTGCTTGGAGATGCAGCCAGGCCGTTAGGGTAGGTCGCATTCCCCAGAGCCAGGTGCAGGGCAGGGCAGGAGAGCTGCCACCTCCCACCTCCATGCCCTCCCCGTCCGCCTCTGTGCCTTTTCCAGGGAAACACTCCCAAACGCCTTTTGGGAAGATGTGTTCCTGCTTCCTCCACATCTCATCAGGCTACCGCCTGATTGATTTCATACCATGAACGTCACTCCTCCTTCCTTCTGGGGAAGGGGAATGGCCCAAGCCCCTGGATCCAGCAGAGGTCTGTGTCTTCCACCTACCCGTCTCTAGACGGTGACTATTTCTAGAAGGAGTTGGGGAAACTGAGCCCTGGGCTGAGCACCCAACTCTTCCAACTCATTCTTCTGAGTGGAACACAGGCCAGAGGGTGGGGGAGATGTGTAGGGGTCCTTGGGAGGCAGTCCTCCCGGCCAGGCTGTCAGAAGCAGCAGGGGCACCTGAGGTGCTCACTGTTTATCCTTCTAGCAGTCTCACCTGTGGGAGCAGATGCTCTGAAGGAGGGTGATTCTGTGTTCCCTCTTCCTGTGGGGAATAACCTGAAGGGGAAGAACAAGTCGACTTCCTTCACCCCCCAGTGCACCTCCTCGCATCCCACCCTCTGCCAGGCTCAGCCCCAGGGAAGGGCCTGCAGGGCTCATGCTGCCCTCTCCTGAGCCAGATGTGGGTTCCTCCAAGCAGCCCCAAGCCTACTCTGGGACCCCACATCCCTCCCCGCCCCTCCAGGATACCCTGTCCAGTGCCATCTCAGGGCTTCTAGGGAATTATGCCCCAAAATCGAACTCCACACTGAGACCCAAGCCAGATCCTTCCATCCAGGACTGGAGGACATCCACACCAAGCGCAAGGGCCCTCCCTCTGAACCTTGAACCTTGAGCCTTATCCCAGCCTTTCCCCAGCTAGAGCTCAGTTCCTGTGGGAGTGGCAGCTCTGTGGGAAGGATGCATTGAGACAAACGGGGCTGTGATTAGCCAGCCATCAATATCTCTTAAAGGCCCATTACCTCAAAAGCTGGCAGGTCCCTCCAGTTCCCCCGCCCTCCCTGAGCCCAGCAGAGATCCCCAGGGCAGCTCAAGCCTCCCTCTTTCTCTCTCCTTCCCTCCCTGCTCTGGCCACATCAGCCAGATGGATTATGTCTTATTTCTCTTGGATTTGGCTGCAGGAACCAAACAGCATTTAAGGCCATTGATCGTTCAGAAGGCAAAGTGTATAATGCACCAGAAAATTAGTTTGGAGTGCCCGGCAGGAGAGCAGCTCAGCTCTGGCCTCAGATTTGCACTGCTCTGGTGGCCAGGAGGCGGAGAGGGGCAGGGGCCAGTGCACCTTTCAATCTCTCCAGGAAGTTCTAGGAAGCTGTCCTCTCCTCATGGCCACCCTGAGCCCTTCTTACCAGCTATGTGCCCAGGTGAGCTGCATGACAGCCAAACCTCTCCTGGGTTTCAGCCCCAACCCACTCGTCCTCCCCGCAAGACACACAGACACAGACTACACTCACATTACACACCCAAGCATTTTTTAAAATACCTACACATATGCATGCACATAAGACGGGCATGTCACGCACACGCTCACCTATGTACACGTGAGACTGTCTTGGAGTGTAGACAAAAGGCATCCCCTTTGTCTGAACAATCTGGTGACTAGGAAAGTACCTGACACAAAGAAGGTGATCGCTGGGAATTCCCTGGTGTCCAATGGTTAAGCCTTGGCACTTCACTGCGCAGGGCCCGGGGTTCAATCCTGGTCAGGGAACTAAGATCCCACAAGCCATGCCGCGCGGGGAAGGGAGGAAGGAAGGAAGGAAGGAAGGAAGGGAGGGAAGGAGGGAGGGGGAGGGAGGGAGGGAAGAAGGAAGGAAGGAAGGAGGGAAGGGTGGGAGGGAAGGAAGGGAGGGTGGGAGGGAGGGAGGAGGGAGGGAGGGAGGTAGGAAGGAAAGAAGGAAGAAAGGGAGGAGGGAAGGGAGGGAGGGAAGAAGGGAGGAAGGGAGGGAGGAGGGAGGGAGGGAGGGAGGAAGGAAGGGAGGGAGGGAGGGAGAGAGGGTGGGAGGAGGGAGGGAGGGAGGGAGAAAGGAAGGAAGGAAGGAGGGAAGGAAGGAAGGAAGGAAAGAAGAAAAAAGGTTATCACTGACGTTTATTGCCTTCAATCAAAATGCCTTCTTGGCTAAATGAATCAGGACCATGGACAGATCCCATTGACCTCCTCTCCCCTCCCTCTGTGATGAATAATTAGTTCACCAGGCCAAAAACAGAGCCAGCCCACAGCCCACTGGAGCTGTAATGATGACCATTTTGGTAATCATAAAAATGACTTTTGTTTTTGAGCTCCTGTTGTGCACCAGTCATGAGCCAAGCTCTTAGTATGAATCATCTCACTTGGTCCTCACCACCTCCCAGAATGTAGTTATTGTTATTCCCACTCTACAGATGACAAAACTGGAGCTCATAGAGGTGGAGTGATTTCCCAAAGTTTTCATTGAGCTTGTCTAAAATAACAGAGGCCTGTCTAACTCCAGGGGCCCCTATTAAATTGTACATACTTCATATGACAATAACTTTACCAGATGGGTTTTCCCTGAAAGCAAAGGAGGAGAGGTTGACATGTATCAACCCACAGCAGCAACTCCTCCACGTCAGCCAGCACCCATTTCCTGCCTCCACCAAGGCCCCAGCCTGATGGAGACAGGAAGAGTGTGCTGAGTTGGTTCCTCACAGAGTGAGTGGGTATGCTTGAAGCCTGACAATCAAGGCCAAACTGAGCCAAAGTCATGGCAATCTTGCAAAGGGGACACTTGAGAGGCTCAAAGAAGTGTGTGAAAGTGAGATAATGTCAAAGGCAGTGGTACACAGATTCACCAGGCTTAAAGAAAGGAGGATAAGCAGGACATTGCCAGAAGCAACTGTCCAGCCCCCTCCCACCCCCTCCCCAAGTCCACTGAAAATATTGAAAAAGGTAAAAGATCCAATTCATTGAAAGAGATGTTAACAGTGAGAATGATGGCTGAAGAGTTCAGCTAACGCAAAGAAACAAGAGTCCCACAAGAAAACAAGTAATTGTGTTGTAAAAGGTTGAGCCGCATCCTTGTGATAGACAGAAGAGAGAGCTTTCTCATTATTGTGTCTTCCAGATAAAGTCAGACTGAGCAACACCTTTGGCAAGAAAATGATAATCAGTGAACTGCTTTGCCACGGCTAACCCAGGACCAGAGAGCCCACGTATTTGCCAGGAGAACTCCAGCTCCCCTGGCCAAAAAGAGGCTCCAAATCATGAGAAAAGATCATGGATCATTTGGTTTCAAGCAACAGTGCCCTCCTTTTCCCCAACCCTCTCTCCCAACAAATAGCCAATCAAGCTTTATTTCACATGTCAAGATTCTGAAACATTTGAGAAATCTCTGTACCACCCAAAAGCTGGGGCCTGTGGAACAGTGAGTGTTGATACTACACTTCACTGAAAACTGTTTTCAAAGGTTTTTTGATCCAAAGAACAATCACCTACTTTAGTGCCTCACCTTATTCTCCAGACTTGAATCCAAATGACTTTAGGGTATTTCCAAAGATCCAGGTCACCCCAAGATAAACACTCACCGATATTCAAAACCATATGCCACAGACCTCCCAAGGGGAGTTGTGAAGGTGTGTTGACAGTGGGACATGATTGGAATATGTATCAAACTTTCCAAGTGGATTACATTGAAGGGAACAATATCCACTTGAATGTAAAAGTTCTGACTTTGTGAGAAAAGAAGTTAATCTAATTTTTCTTGTCACATAAGCAGCAGCCACCAGAAGTGGATCTGAGTCCTTTCTTACGTTAGTTGATTACTACCTTTAGCCCTGAAGGGGTAAGAAGACAAGGATGGTTTGGTGACATTGGAGTCAGGAGTCCTGGGTTTGATTCTGGCTTTACTTTTGACCACTGTGTGACCAAGGAGCTGAACGCCTTTGAGGCTTGGGTTTATTTCCTTTACAAAATGGTACCAGTAATGCCCCCTGCCCCCCGTGGGACTGGGATTCTGGCTAAATGAGATAGACGACCCAGCACAGTGCTTGGCACAGCACATAGTATGCATTTATTATGTTAGTTGATTCTTCGGAAGGAAGGGGTCAAGCAGCCACAGGTCCTGGACAAGGTCCTGAGAGTGGTCCTGAAGCCTGGAAAGAACAAGGGTGAAGCTGGCCTTTGAGGAGATAGAGAAGGAGGGCATGAATGGGGGGAGATGGGCAGGAACCTAAGAGACGAACTTACCCTACATAAATGCTTTGTCTAGGGATGGGTCCTATCACAGGGATACAGGAAGGAGGCAGGGTTTCATCACTTCTCAAATTGAATCTAGGACTTGAACTCAGCAGGAGAAAGACAGCAAAGTGTTCTTGGAGAGAAAGATGATCTTCACTATCCTAGTGAAGGGTTCAAATCGGCTTACATTGCATCAAAAGGGGGCAGTTAGACAAGAGGAAGAACTTCCACCTAAATCCACTAAATCCTTAAATAGGCTGCCGAGAGAGGCTCAGGAATAGGACAAGCAATTGTCCGGAGACAGGGGAATGGATGAGATGAGCTAGTGAGGGACTAGCTCTTCCATCTCTGAGGCTCTGTTAAGTCGAGGTCCATCTTAAGAGCAGCTCTCAGCATCAGGAGCAGCTCTGCAAAGCCCCGGGAAAACACCAGTGTGGCAATTTAGTGGTGAGCAGAACGCTAATTAGTGCCAAGAATAACAGTGGCTTCTTAATGGAGCCCTTAATGAAGACTCATTTTGGGTTTTATTAACATAGAGAAAAAGCACACACTCTCCCCAGCTCTCAGAGAGCAGACGGGATGAAGAGCAGCCCCCAAAATGGGGCTGATCCTATTCCGGGACCCTGCTGGGGATACCATAATAGGCTCTGGGAAATGGGGTCAGAAGGGCAAGCTTCGAGCCCTGAGATGTTCCTTTGCCCTTTGGGCAATCCATTTAGACCTGTAGATCCCATACAGTCTCAGGGGGAGATTTCCAGCTGGGCTCAGCCCTGCAATTTACAGGCAAGCTGCAAATAAGAACACAAAGGAGAGCCATCCCTAAGGTGCTGGCAGTGATTTCAAAGGCAGACACGTCCCATTAAATATTTAATTAGAATACAATCCCACCAAAGCTCTCTCACCATAAGAGACTAACAAAATGCAGCCCTCTACCCAATGCTGCTCACTTATTACCAAGTATACAGTCTCTGTTGGCTTCAAATATGGCAAGAAGGATTCAGGTTAGACCTAGGAATTCGGAACTTTAAAACTTGTGGAAGACCTTGGAGGTCATCTAGTCAATCCCTTGCATTATGAGAAACTGAGGCCCAGAGAAATTAGAAACTGACTCAAAAATCAAACAGCTAGTTGTGTCTGAGCCATAATCCAAGACATCTCTGGAAGTGCTCCGCCTTGACACCAGCCTCTGCCCCTGCTTGCCTCCCTCTCCCAGGGCTACATAACCTGGCTACTCAACCATCCTTGGGGCTGGGCTGGCGTGAGCAAGATGGTACCTGGGGGGCACTTGTGACTGAGATCTTGAGGTGTCTCCAATGCCCAAATGCTAACCAGGATGCAGCTCAGAGATGGCTTTACTCAATCATTTAGATGATTGAGTGGGAGAGCCCACTTTTGTAGATCTTTGACACCCTAAACTCAAATGGGAAACCTCAACAGAGGGATGAAAATCATCCCCAAATAGCTCCACCACTATTCTGGCCACACCCGCAACCCCTTCAGCAACAGTTAATGCACAATTACCAAGTTTGTAAGATGAACGGCCTGAAAGCCTGTGAAGGGAGTGGAGGGGGTACTTCTTTCCCATTAGCCGAAACCTGCAGGATGGGGACTGTCTCTGCTTGGTGCTCAGGGAGACCCAAGACAGAGGGGAGGCAGTCTCTGCCTGGAAGGACCCAACCTGACGGGGAGCAGCCTGCCCACGAAAAGATAACAGTGCAACTGCTGAGTGACTGCTGTGTGCCCTGCATCATAGGAGGCGCTTAACACAAGTTATTTCTCATTTAATTCTCACAACATCATTGTAAGGTAGGTATTACTTTGCCTCTTTTAACAGAAGAGGACAATGAGACACAAATGGCTTAAGTCAACTGCCCGAAGTCACACAGCAAGAAAATGATGGAGCTGAGCTCCACCTCCAGTCACACGCCAGTACCTGCAAACTGGACCCCTCAGTTCCCAGGGGATCCTGAGTGGGTGACAGTCACGGCAGGGAGCAAACTGTGGAAGGTCTCCTGGACAAAGTTCCCTGGGATTTTTGAGAAAGGCCAGCAGTAGCTGGAAGGACCTCATTAACGGTGGCAGAAATGTCAGAAAAAAAGCTGACATTTATTGAGCAACTGCTATGTGTGCTGAGCTCTATACCATGCGGCTCACTATCCAATCTCGTCTAATGCTCACAACAACCTTCTGACAAGAGTCAGGTTCAGAGAGAGCAAGTGACTTTCCCAAGGTCACACAGCGAGCAAATGATCAATTTGGGATCTGAACCTAGATCTGTCTGGTACCAGTTGGAGAGGACAAAACCCAAGGGAATTTGACCTGAGGGGAGAGTGGGTGCTGGGGGGAGGCTAAGAAATAGCTCAGAGGCCACCACTGGAGACATCTCTTTCCTGGAATAGAGGAGCTTATTTTAAGAGGCTTGGCTCTGAAAAGGCAGGAGAAGGGACCAGGTGTGCCTTGACCCGAGGGCCTTTTTTTACCACTGCATCCATCCTCTTCCCCCAGGAGAGCCCATGGAGATGGCAAAGGATCACATGGATAAGATTCCATTAACACGCAAGGTTATTGCACAGCATTTAAGCACCACCACCGGCCACTTTAATCTGTTTTCCCAGAGAGGTTTATGCCCCATCTGCTCACACAGCCCCCGGCACAGCGCTGCTCACCGGAAACTGCTGGTTGGAATCCCCATGAGCCCCGCAGCTCAGGCTGCCGGCAGCAATGCAGGCTTTCGAGAGAGACAGAACAAAGTTCAAATCCTGGTTTCCCCA
Source organism: Balaenoptera acutorostrata (assembly GCF_949987535.1). Classification (NCBI taxonomy): domain Eukaryota; kingdom Metazoa; phylum Chordata; class Mammalia; order Artiodactyla; family Balaenopteridae; genus Balaenoptera; species Balaenoptera acutorostrata. The sequence continues at coordinate 99,492,365 of NC_080072.1, read as the reverse complement.
GCACTGAGCCTCCGTTTCCTCATCTCTTAAAAGCTAATCATGCTTGTTTCCTAGGCTTGTCATAAGCATTAAAGAGCTTGTCCCAGCCTCCCCCAAAGCCAGCCTTCACTGTTCCCTGCTCCGCACGCTTCACTGGCCACTTTGCCTTCAATCATGGAGGAGATTGAGTCCTCCGAGGCTCTCTCTACTCTGCATCCAGAGCCACCGCTCCCTGGTGGAGAGGAGAGGAGCTGAGAGAGCTCCACCTCTGAGGAGAACCAGAGGGAGGTGATCCCAGAGGGTGGGGAAGCAGGGAGACAGCCCAGGAGATCCTGGAGGCAGAGGGACCCTGGGGCCCCCAAGACTAAGTGGGCTGATGCCAGGAATCAGATCCCCTCTGCATTGAAGGGGTGCTGGGAAGAGCCTCCAGCTTCACTGGCCCTGTGTTGGGGAAATGGAGGCACTTGGGGAGTAGGAGGGCTCCCCTTCCTGAGGGGCCTAAAAGGGGTCAGTGACAAAGGATCCAAATGCCCAACTCCATCCACGCAAGCTCTCAGCATGCTGCGGAGGGAAACTATGCCGTGGCAATGCCACCAAGCCCAGGCAGCAGCTCTGCCTCCGGCGCCTGCTCCGTCTCCAGAAACCCCTGAGGGATGAAGCCCAGCCAGCCCCACCCCATCCTTCTTCCCCTGAAGTCACACAGCCTCCTCAGGCCCCAGACCATGAACCTTCTCACCTTTGAGCCTTTTCTCACACGGGTCCCTTCCTGGTGATGCCTCCTCTTTTCCTCAGCATCTCCCTAAATCAGCCCGGCCTCAGGGGTCATCATGAGCCATCTCCTCCGTGAACCCGGGTACTGCCCTGGGACAACTCCTCCCTCTTCCCCCTCCAGTGGGTCTTGTCTCTCCCCCACCTCTGCTCTGAGCACACACAGCATGTGTGAAAGGAGTTCTTCTCACCCATTCCCAGAGCCCTGGAGGGCAGAGATGTGGCTGGTTATCCCTGTGTCCTCAGCGCTCAGCACAGAGCCTGGAAGGAGCAGGTGCCTAGGAAATACCCATAATTAACTAATCGCTGAGGAAGCCCTGTTCTTACTTCCTCTTCCCCTTCTTCCCTGGCACCAGAGATTGGGTCTGTGGAAGATGTAAACAGAGGACAGCTGACCCAGGTCAAACTTGGGTGATGCCCTCGGCTGGGAGGCGAGGGATTGGTCCCAATGCCTTGCTCCTGTGATAAGAGAATGATTTTTTTTGTTTGTTTTTTGGTCCTTTACCTCCCAGTTGTAAAGCTCTTAAAGGGACCTCAGCTTCTTAAAGCTCCCTCTTTCTTCCTGCCAATTCTAAAACAAATGTCTGCTTCCTCTGGAGCTCCCTCCTCCCAGGCCTGCCACCCTCCTCACCTCCCACGCTCTCCCTCCCACCCCATCCCTGTAGCAGGGAATGTAATTAGGCCTTTCCCCAGGACAGCACCCCCTCCACGCAGCTGAACTGCCCGTCCAATAGGGGATAATTTATGGAAATGGGTAAAGGTGTTTTAAATTATTCAATTTAAATGTAAATAGGAGAGATGGTTTCTCTGAATAAATTGTTTTATTTATGTTCCACCCAAATCCACTCCCAGGGAAATATGGAGCAGTTTGGAGCCCTCTGGAGCCCAGAGCCCTCCACGTCTCTTTAAGGAATGTGGGAGCAGCCCAGGCCCCCGGGGGGCAGTTACTGGGAGACAAATGTCCTGACAGCTGCTGTCCCAGCTGGGGTCACAGGACAGGCCGAGCGCTCACCAAGGGCTGTTTCACCCCACTCCACCCTGGAGAGCTGTGGCCAGGCCACCGTCTGGATGTGGGCAGAAAGCAATTCCTCCATCTTTGTTTGCTGGGGAGTGACAATGGGGCAGGGGCTCCGTGCCCCTCCCCTTCTGCCCAAGGTCTATTTCTATCTGACGCCAAAGCAATGGGGGGCTTCACACCTCCCTGATAAAGCCCTTCACCCTCTGAGACACTAACTGACTGTGGGCCATCTTTCCTTGGCGCATTTCTGTCCTAAACAGGGCCTCCTAGACACAGGGCTGCCTTGAAAGTAGAGCCCTTCCTTGATACATCTCAGGCACTGTCACATGTGCCAACGCGAAGGCCTTTGAGGGTGAGGAGAGGGGCCGTTCTTTAGCCCCTCCCTTAGTACCACCTAGATGCCAGCATTACCATCTCCTGAGACTGGGACCACCGTTACACGTGAGCTACATGATCCATGTAGCTGTTAGGGGATTTTCGGGGGCAAAGGACAGAACATCAAAGTAGCTGAGATTATATGGAAATTTACTAGCCCTGGAAACCTGGAGGCTGGGCAAAATTCAGGTGTAGATCTGATGTGATCTGGAAACCTTATCCTGTTTCCCTGTGATTCTTTTTTGTATATCCACCATCCTTGGACTAGATTACGAGATGGCTTGGGGCAGTTAAGAGCCTTAGATCCAACCAGGACGATGTTAGAGAAAACCAGGAGAGGGCAGCTCTCGGAGACTCTTCAAGAAGTGTGAAGCAGGCTCCCCGCGAACCCCTCAAAAAAAACTCTCCTTGCATCTCATTGGCCCTTCCTAACCTAATGTCTGCAAGGAGATTGGGATTACCTTAGACCAGTCAGAGTGTCCAGGAGCTGGGGGTGGGGCTAGCTTCTCCCTACACAAACATGGGGTCCTGTGAGGGAGGAGGAAATGGGGACTGGTGCTGGGTAGACAGTACCCACTGGAGTAACAGTTGAATAGTTGAAATCAATACATGTTTTAATGGTTGACCATGTTTGTTTCAACCCCCCCTGCTTGAAATGGGTCAATTCCTTTCTGCCTAATCCTAAGAACCCCAGGACAGCACCCCCTCCACACAGCTGCCCATCTCCCAAAGAGTAGAGAGTCAGACCAGTGACCCAGATCTCAGGCTGATTGGCAAGACTGGACGAAATCAGACACAGATTGCTGTCCAATGCCTTAACTTTTTCCCAGGATACCCATAAATGGAAGAATGGCTTGTCCAAGCCCCACGATCAGCATCACCCCCTCGCTGCCATTTATTCACTCATTCTACAAGTATGTCTGGCCTGCCTACCTTGTGCCAGGCACAAGCGAGGGGCAGAAGTTTCACTGGCAAAAAACAGCCCATTTCCTGTTCTTGCAGACTTACCATCCCTGCAGTGGACTTTATCATGTTTGTTGCCGGTTGTTTCGGCCGCCCACAAACATTTTTGCCAAATTTGGGAGTTTCCAGCCTCAATGAGTCACACCTTCCCAAGGTAGAAACCAGAAACTCGGTTACCCGGTCTCCTTTGCAGCTAGGGCACAGACATGTGACTCAGACCCCACCAATCAGATTCACTCATAAGAGACTTTGCTCTAGAAGGGGGGGATTTGAGTAAGGAAGCAATGCCCAGAATGCACTGTGCTGGCAAAGGTGGAAGTGGAGGTGTCCAGCTTTGGGTAGAGGTGACAGCAGGATTAAGTTCCTGGCCCAGAAGTGCAATCAGTGGGGAGTGGCAGCAGAGGTTCCCTGGTGCCTGGTGGGAAAGCAGCAGCAGCTGTGGTTTCCCCATCAGTCTGCTTCTGTGTGCAGTGGGGCATCAGGCCTGGAAGCTTAGCCTCAAGTCTGGCTCTCCAGCCCTCCATACGACTAGATGAGACACACCATATTCTTCTAACATATAGATTCCTCAGTCAGTCAGAGTAGCATCTATTGCCTAAGGCCACTAACCCCGCCTGATGCAGAAGCATGTCCGTCCTTGGTGAGGGTTACTTATTGTAAGACCTCGCCCAGGTAGCCCCTTCCTGGAATCCCACTGAGCCCAGGCACTTTGCTCATGCCTCTTAACAGCAGTCTTTTTTTTTTTTTATTTTGGCTGCGCCGGGTCTTAGTTGCAGCATGCGGGATCTTCATTGTGGCGTGCATGCAAGATCTAGTTCCCCGAGCAGGGATCGAACCCAGGCCCCCTGCATTGGGAGCACAGAGTCTTACCCACTGGACCACCAGGGAAGTCCCTTAACAGCAGTCTTAACAAAGGCATGAGCCCCTCTGTGTGTCTGCACTACACCCCACCCCCAACACACACACTAAACTCTGAGCTCCTTGGGACCTGGGACCACTCCTTTTGCACCATTATATCCTCAGGTCTGTTTAGAACCTGGGTCAGAAGAGGTGCTCACTAAGTATTGGCTGCGATGCGATCATTGCCACTGTCTTCATTAATGACACCATAAAGGCCACCAATGGCTGACTCTGGATTGAGCAACACACACAGGGCATGGCCCGTATCTTGTCCTACCTTCTCCAGAATCAGCGACCAGGTTCACATCCACGGGTTCCAGGCACTTCAGTCCCCACCAGAAAGTCCCCTAAAATACCACAGGACTGCTCTCTGACCCCTGCCCATTTCCCTAATCACCCTTGGCAGCCTTACATTTACTCCTGCCAACCAGCTGGTCCCATCTCAGCCTTGCCCTCCTTCCCACCCTGCCCTGGGCAGCCTTGGGAAGATCTCCATCCTTGGACATGGAGATGACATCCCGAAGGCCCCTGGAGAGATATGCCCAAATGGGTTACATAGCCAACCCAAGGGTATCCTTTATCCTGGCCAGCCCTGCGAGTGTGCCCCCCACACACACACACACACTCTACCCCCTCTGCAGGAAGAGCCAGAGGAAATGGGTAAGTTTTCTGGAATCGATTTCACGCCTTGGGCCTGATAAACAACCAAGCAGAGAGCAGCACCCATCGAGGGAGCTAATGGTCTTGGTATCTGAGTGATGCATCACTCCATGAAAAAGAAAGCCCGGCCTTTTCTCCATACACCGCTCCACTTGGAGCAGACTCACGCCAGCCCCAGCTGCACCTTCCTGGGCGTGGACGAGACAGGCACTTCCCCCTTCCCCAGGCAGCACACGGCCTCTCCTCAGCTGGGGGCCTGGGGAGGCCCAAGGCAGAAAGCACCTGACCCATTACCTTAGCTAGCAGGGCCACAGTTCAGATAGAGCCCAGCCACCTGGGTTCAAACCCCAGCTCCACTTCTCACTCTCTGAGTGACTTTGGGCAAGCTACCTAAATAGTACCCACCTCACAGTTTCTTCTGAAGATTAAGTGAGGTGCTTTTTGCAAAGAACACATAATAAGTCTTCAATTATCTTAGCTATTGTTATTATTATTATGACTCCCTGTAGCCAGGAAGTTCTTGGTTCATCTAACTTGAATCCTACCCACTGCCTTTTAGGGCCATTGTAGTTGGTTCTCTTCCCGGTGGGCAGGGAACTCAGCCGTCTCCAGTGTGATGCAGTAGGGAAAATAACGGTGCTGGAAGCAGAAGAGCTATGTTCAAACCCATCTCAAGTCTGTTAGCCATGATTCTCCTTATATCCAATTAGTGTAAGACAGATTCTAAATACATGATTACTAGCTGTGTGGACGGACAGATGTCACTCTGCTTCTGTGGGCCAGAGGCTACAACATCCTTGTTTGTACAATAGGAAAAGAACACCATCTCTAAAAGTCATAGGATGAGGTCAGATGTAGTAACACCTAAGAGAGTGCCTGGGATGGCGGGTGATCAGGGATGTTAGTTGAACCTGGATCTGCACAAACGCTCGAAGTGAGACTTAGTTCCCTAAGCCTGCTCTACCTGAGACATATAAGGACCCGTTTCTACAACCTTCTCCACTTCCTGTCCAATTCAGCAAATCCCTCCATGTTTCTTCAGCCTGAGGAGCACTTATTTAATGGTGAGAAACCAACATCAGATTTTACCGGAAGTGAATAAAATCCTTGCAGCCGTCCACGGGAATGCCAATGTCTGGGAGAGGGCTGGTGAGTAGCAATTGATGTGTGCCCCACACTTAGCAGTTAACAAATGTGTTCTCGGGTAGTATCTTACCAAATACTTTCCCAGTCCAGTTTTGCCAATGGGGAATCTAGCTCAGAATGGGGCACCAGCTTCCCCCAAAGTGGTAAAGAAGGATGTGAACCCATTTTGTAGCCAGTCTCTCCCGACTCCCTTGGGCACTCTGCCCTCTTCCCGTATGTCCTCCTGCACCAGCCTGGAAGGTCTTTACTGATCTTCTAGCTCTATACCTGGCATAATGCCTGGCACAGAGTACAGCCCCAATAATTAATCGTCAAATTTAATCCAAATACTTCATTTCACCCACAGGGAATCTGAGGCAGAAAGAGACGTAGTGAGTAGCCCACAGTCACACAGCTGGAAGGTGATGCGATGGACCCACTAACGGAAGAACATGAGCTCACCCCAAAATGTCAGAACTAGAAGAATCCTAGAAGGTCATGTGGTCAAGGCCCTGCCAGGCCTTCCCTGGTAATCAAAGCCAAGTTCTCCCATTCAGACCTTGGAGGGGAGACAAGAGGCTTCTGACGCTGGAGGATATAATAGATTGATTACAAAACGTCCCCAAATCCTCCCCTACCGATATCCATGCCCCTTTACAATGTGGCCTTGCAGCTTCTCCCAACAAGAAGTAGAGTCTGTTTCCCCTCCTACTGAATCTCGGCTGCCTTGTAACTCGCTTTGACCAACAGAATTCAATGGAAGTCATGGTGTCCCAGTTCCAAGGCGAGACTTCAAGAGACCTTGCCAGCTTCCATGCTCCCTAGAGCCCTGCCAACACCCTGTGAGCAGGCCTGGGCTAGGCTGCTGGAGGATGAGAGACAAGTCAGTAAAAGGCCAGTTGTCCCAGCTGAGGCCTCCCTACTCCTGCCTATGGCCAGCTGACCCCCCAACATGAGAACCCATCCTAGAGCAACAGAGGTACCTCCTCTGCCCACAGCCAACCACAAGGACATGAGTGATTCCAGCCAAGATCAGAAGCACCACCCAGATAACCCACAGGCTCATGAGAAATCATAAATATAATTGTTTTAAGTCCCTGAGTATTGGGGCGCTTTGTCACAAAGCACCAGCTAACAGATACATTGGGCCTTAAGAAAAGACCCCAAGTCATAGGGCTGGAGAAGCTGAGGCCTGTGCTCCTGCAGGGCCTTCAGGGAGCAGAACTCCTTTCTGCAAAAAGCCTGATTGAGTTTCTACCTAGTCTGTCCGGTCTCTAGGTCTGGCCCAGCCCAGGACCAAGGAAGTCAGTTCTAGCTCCAGCCCTACCCTTCCCACCCACCTTGGCACCTGCAGTACCCACCCAGGACAGTATCCAGGAGGGGTCCGTACAGGGAGGGCTGCGACAAGAGTCGAGGCTGTCCACAGACCAGGAGGAGTTCACCTCAAAGACAAAGCCCAACAAAGCCCCAAGGTGGGGTCCCCATGGTGGAGAAGCATCCAGGACCAGACGTCCCCCCCGCCCATCACCCAGGGGGAGCAATCAGCCCCGGAGGAGCTGAGCAGGCCGCTTGACATTTGATGGGAGTCATTATCAGACACTTATTCCCAATCAGGGCTCAAGTGTCTCTGAGGGCCCCTCTGCTGCCTTCTCATTCCAGGGAGCATTGACAGGAGGAGGGGAGGTGCAGGTCTGGGCAAAGGCCCTCAGACCCACCGCTCTGACTCCAGCCCCCTTCTTGCTTCCTGGGGCCCCCAGGGGCAAGCCACCTCATGCCAGAGTGTGGAGAGTGGGGGACTCCAGAGTGGAGAGCTTGAGTCCCAGGTCCTCGGGCACAGAGAGGCTCAAAGAGATGTGTGCAGGAGGGCTGGCTCAGAACTCAGATCCCTGCCGGGCCCAAGAAGGGCTTTGTCTCCAAGGCTCATGGCTCTGGGAGTCCTGAGTCCCCGCCCCTCCCCGCCACCTCCTCCCTCAGACAGTCCTCCAGGACCAAGGCCAGGCTGCTCCCCTTGCACAAAGACCAGAACTCTCTCTGCAGCCAGACAGCTCCGCTCAGAGAGAGCCATGGCTCAGGAGTGTGAAGTCCTTGTAAGGCTCTCCTGCCTCCACAGAGGGATCTTGGCCAAGCTACCTAATCTCTCCTGCCCTGGAAAGAGTGCAGTGATCCCTGCCCTGCCTCTCTGCACAGGGCTATTGCGAGAATCCTATTCTTTACTGTACGGGAAAACACTTGGTAAACTGTAAAATGAGGGCTGGGCACAATTGTCCCCAGTGGGTCATCATCACAATGTAGGCGAGCTCAGATGAGCCAGGTGCAGGCGTGTTGGTGGGGGTGTGTGAGTCTGTGTGTATGTGTGAGTCTGTGTGTGTGTGTCTGCACTGGTGTCTCACTGCGTGCTTCCACACTCCAATACCAATATTTCATGGTTTCGGATTATCTGTGAGTTTTCACCATCTATGTCTCTATTCAGGCAGTGAATCAACTGTGTTCATGTGTTACAGCCTGAATACAGAGGCAGAGTTTTGAGGTTGCAAAAGAAAGGGAGCAAAAAATCTTTGTAGTGGGGTTTGACAGTTGAGAGAGAGAGTACAGACACACACACACATACACACACGTACACACACACCTGTGCTGTCAAGGAACTTAAGGACTCAAAAAACCAAATACAAAAAATAGAGAAAGAGGTGGGTGGAGAGTCATGGAATAATGGGCCCTGAGAGTGGTCAATCCAGAAAGCTTCCTGGAAGAGGAGGTAAAGTCTGAGCTGGATTTGGTAGAAAGGCAGGAAAAGATGGCTTTGGGAGAAGAACAGACATGAATTGGTTTTAAGTATTCTGTTATCAAATAATGGTAATTATACTTTACCCTGGCAGAGCAACTGAGGATTTACAAAGGTTTTCCACATGTATTTTCTTATATGCGTCTCATTACAGTCCTCTGATGGAGACAAGTCAGGTTTTATTATCCCCATTTAATAGATGAGAAAACTGAGGCTCAGAGAAGATGAGTGCTTTTCCCAGTGTCTCCAAGCTCATAGGCAGTGGGGCTGGTAGAAGCTCCCAGGGCTCCTGACTCCTCCCTAACCCGGTGCACTTTCCATTGTCTCTCTGCAACCCCACCCCACCACCGGGTCCGGTTCCGTCTGTAAACTCCTTGGGGGCAGGTACCATGTCTGGGTGATGGACTCTGGACAGTGCTTGGGAAATTAGTCAGTAGAGGGGAGTGGTGGCTTTAGAGTCAGACAGAAATGAGGCTCAACCCAAGCTCTGCCATTTACCTTGACTTTGGCTTGTTAGTTCCTCTCTGAACCTTTTGTTTCCATAGGCGTAGAAGAGATTATTATGAGGAGCAGAAGGGAGAATGTTTCTGAAGCTCTTAGCACTGTGCCTGGCACATAGTACTTGCTCAAATAATGGTAGCTAATGTCATTAACCTCTCGGTTATTCGTTTATTATTGCTAATTAAGAAGCCTTTCTTTTTTTTTTTTTTAAAGAAGCCTTTCTTGATGGCCATTTTTCACCCCTTTCTCCCTTCCAGGATAAATGGGTCCGTCATTCAACACACACACTGCCCATTCATTACTGTTATGAAAGATGGTCCCCGGTGAGCAAAAGCAATTCACTTCTCCCTCCATCCACCTGGGCCCACATATCCAGTCCAGACCCCACACCCTGGAGGGGCCCTAGGGATGCTTCTGTACAAGTTGGTGTCGGGCCTGACCCCTCAGCCACCTGTTGAAATCCATTTCAGTCGCCAGAGCTCTCATTTCTATTAAAACTTCATTTGCCAAGAAAGCGGAAAGGTAATTATGAATCCTAGTCTTAAATCACTTTGCCGCTGAATTATTAAAGGGAAGAATTAAAAATAATCAGGCTTTTTCATTACACTTCATAGCAGGGAAATTAAAGGTCTAAGAATGTATTTTTTCCTCGAATTTAAGTATTCATTTTGGAGATTTATAGAGGAGGTGAAATGATTCCCTGCATGCGCAGCTTTCCCTTTTATAAAAGGGGGAGAGAGGAAAAAACCTTGTAAAATTAAAAGGGAGATAGAGCAAAGAAGGGATTTAACATAAAGAAGTACAACTGAGTGTTTTGCATTTTAATACATTTTTTCTGCACAATTACACCATTGAGTGATATGGCAGCGGGAGATTAGGCTGCTGCTAATTTCAGATACTGGGTGGGGAAATGCTAAGTGGTCTCACCAGTTGTTGGGTCAGAAAAGCGTACTGGGGCATCTGAGCCGGCGCCTCGGATCTCCAAGCCCTGTGAAGCAGGGACCAGTTCAGCACCAAGCTTCCACACCCTCTCTTTTCTTCATGGAAGAACAGGATGAGGGGCCAGGTTCATTTCACAGAGCAGAAAATCCAAGGTACCAAGGTGGGGAAAGCAGCATCTTGGGGCGTGAGACCAAAAGAGGCGGGGCATGGAAGAACTTCCCAGCTGGTTGTCAGATCGGGGTGACACTCCCTCTGCACTCCCGCCCAAACCCCATGCTCCAAGGCTGAGTGTGAGAAACAGAACTGTCTGAGCTAGAACAGAGACAGAATTTGGGAAGGCCTTAGAGGCCCTGATGGATGAGGCCAAGAATTGATCGAGTCTCTGTTTCCCCATTCCCAGCCGTTCCGGAGGATGCAGACCAGACTCCCCCGAGTCAGGTGAGAAAGAGGTATAAACGCCTCCTCCCCTGGACCAGATGCCGAAGGAGGAGGAAATGATAGTGGAGCAGAGCTGGAAGGGACCCATCCCGGGAGGCTTCGAGCAGGGGACAGGGGCAGAGTTTGCAGGCAGACAGAGAGACGGCAGAGGGACAGAGCATGGCAGTGCTTCCCGCTCCACAGCAGCTGGAGACCACTGTGTTCTCTCCCTTCTGGGGGCAATGCGACAACAGAACAAGAATCGGGACACCATCAACACACAAGCATCGTTGGCAGCAGCTGGGTAGTCCCAAATCAGACCCAAGGGAGGGTGCTAAGAGCAGGCTGTTCCCATCCAGATATTCTCCAACAGCTGGCTTGCCTTTCGGTGGGGATGCCAAGCCTCTATCCTGCGTCCCTTCCACCCACACAGGCAACAACTGGACAAGGAAGGGGGCGGGGCTCCCCATGGATCCGGGCCCAAGAGCTACTCAGCTGCCTGCCCCCCTCCCCCGAGGTGGTAATGAATTGCAGGGAAACGCTGCTGAGAGGTGTCAGAACAATTTCTATTAAACATAATTTCCTAATGAAAAGGTTACGAGGGAGCCCAGTGGAGCTAATCAGGATTGAATGCTCACTCCAATTTACTCTGAGGGAGGGGGCTCGAGGCCAGGGCCTTGGTTCCACCTGGTCTGGACTGGAGGGACGGGCCCCTGGGGCTGCTTAAGGCCCTGAGCAGCTTCAATGCATCCCTCTCAAGGTCTTGCATATGCCCATTATCGCAGGGTGCCAGGCACTGTGCTAAGTGTTTCCCGTGTATCATATCCTCACAACATCCCTGCAAAATTGAAATCATATTCCCATTTTCAAGATGAGCAAATTGAGACTCTGAAAGGTCATGTGACTTGCCCAAGGTCACCTCTCCAGAAATTAGGAAGCAAGGGCCGGATTCGAACCCAGGTCTGTCTGGCTGAAAGACGTACCACATCGTCCCTTCCCACCTCCCAGGGCCCCGTCCTACCCCAAGGTTGTAAAGTCCTTTGGAAGGGCAAATGGAGCTCTAGAAATGGGGCAGGGCTGGGGCAGGACAGAAGTGCAGCAGAGGCTGCCTCACTCCTGTCCAGCTATCCACACCTTGCCCTGTCTCTGATGATCATCTGGATATCTGTGAAGAAAGAAACCACAGTCACAGATTCTAAATGATTCTGTGTCTCCTCAGAGGCTGGCGTGGTGTCCTACTGAGCCCAGAGGGGACATGTTTGTCCATGCAGCCAACTCAGGGGTGCTGAGAGCCCCTTGAGTCTGTATCTTGAGAAAAGAAGTCACTGACCCCATGCAGACCCCCACTCTGGTCCCAGACAGTGTTCCCAAGCCAAGCTTGTCTCTGAGCAGGGACCCTGCGCCCTTTTCTCCCCCATTACCCTGGATCTCAGATGCTGAATTCCTACATCAGGGCTGCACTGAGGGTGAGGGCGGTGTGGCCAAAACTAAGAGAAAGGAGGGGGCATTTTTAGAGTGTTCAGGGATTCTTCCCAAGCCCTCAATTACAAGCTGTTTAAAAATGACCTTGACCTCTACTGGTGGGAGTTTGGGGATGAGGGATGGAGGAGGAAGGAGCAAACAGGATGTGAATCTGAGGCCAAATAGTAATGAGCCCTATTCTCTTCCATTCAGAGACTCCTGATACCACCAGAGCCCAGTTGGGGGGCAATTTCAGGAACACTGGGGCTTTGCTCTGCCAGAAGCTTCTGCAACTGTTGAGATATCTCTTTGTAGGAAGAGGAATGTTCCAGATGTGCCCCTGGGGACAGAGGCAGGCCCTTAGAGGCTACCGCTGAAAATCTTCCAGGAAACTCACCACCACCCCTATATCCTGGGGGAGGGGGGGCTGGGCTACAGGTGGGGCCCAGATGACAGATTCTCCTCCTCTCCTGCCAGCCAAACCCACCCACCACCTCCCCTGCCCCTCCCCGCCCCGAAGTCCCTCCACCTCGCCATGAGCCCCAGGCTCTGCACCCCGCCCCCAGCTGGGTGCATCTCCCATCCTTCATTACAATGAAGCTGTCACAGACTGTCATGTGCCTGCCTTCCCAGGACCTTCAAAGCCTGGAACAGCATGAAATCTGCAGCTGCCTTCCCCCAGCGCCCACTCCCCACTCAGTTCCCTCCCTCTAATTGCTCTGCACAGATTAAACTTGGATGTTGCAGCTCTGGCTGAGGACATCCAACACTAATGTTCTCCAAAAGCATAGGAGGCTGCTTCTGCCTCTAGGCAAGAGGAGCTCGCTTCCTGGGTGTCTGAGGTGCTGCCCCTCTTCACACACACACTGCCTGTGAGAACATCTCCTCTCAGCCCATCCACCCCTTAGACTGAAGGCTTCCTGGAAGGCAGGCAAGGCTTTTGCTGAGAACAGCAGTGGTTCTCAAAGTGCGGTCCCTGGCCCAGCAGCACCAGCAGCACCTGAGAACTTAGAAATACAAATTCTCAGGCCCTACCCCAGATTTATTGAATCGGAAATTGGGGGTGCGGCCTAGCAATTTAGGGTTTATCAAGCCCACCAGACAGCTCCGATTCACTGGTTCTGATCCAAGTTTGAGAAACATTGAACTAAAGACCAGTTTAATCAACATCTGCTCAACTTGATGGAGCTCCCCTGGGCACCCAAGGCTGTGCTAAAGCTGGCAGAGAGGAAAAATACCTCCTCCCCTGCATGGGGCTGGCAGTCTGTGACCAACAGGAGGGGCGATAATCAAGTACCCACTGCAAAACCAATCTGGAAATCTGGAAGATGCAGGGGGGGTTAACTGGATGCCGCAGGAAATGAAGGCTCCATGGATGAGGGGAATTAAACTAAATTGGGGCCTAAATAAATTAAGACCAAATGAAAATCAAAATTACAATGAAATATCACCTTATACCCATTAGTATGGCTACTATCAAATTAAAAAAACCCATAAAATAACAAGTGTTGGTAAGGATGTGGTGAAATTGGAACACTTGTATCCTGCTGGTGGGAATATAAAATGGTGTAGCCACTATAGAAAACAGTATGGCGGTTCCTCTAAAAGTTAAAAATAGAACTATTATATGATACTGCAATGCCACTTCTGGGTATATATCCCAAAGAAATGAAAGCAAGGTCTCAAGCAGATGTTTGTACATTCATGTTCATTAGAGCATTATTCACAATAGCCAAAAGATGTAAGCAACCCAAGTGTCCCTCAGTGGGCGACTGGATAAACAGAATGTGGTCTATACATATGATGGAATACTATGCAGCCATAAAAAAGAAGGAAATTCTGACACATGCTACAACACGGATGAACCTTAAGGACATTATGCTAAGTGAAATAAGCCAGTTACAAAAAGACAAATAGTCTCTGATTCCATTTATATGAGGTTCCTAGAGTAGTGAAATTCATGGCAACACAAAGTAGAATGCTGGTTGCCAGGGGCTGAAGGGCTAGGGGAACAGGAAATTGTTGTTTCATGGGTCCAGAGCTTCAGATTCACAAGATGAAAAATTCTGGACAGGTGTTGCAAAATAATACGATTACAATTAACACTACTAAAACATATGCTTAAAAATGGTTAAGATGGCAATTTTAGGTTATGTGTATTTTACCATAATTAAAAACAAAAAATAATCTGGACCAAAATTTGGGCAGGAAAAGGACCACGAACTCCAGCAAGCCTCGTGTGTGCAGTGCATCTCTTTGGGAGAGGAGCAGAGCAGGAGTGAATATCTGATTTTACAGGGAAACAAGCCAGGGAGGAGGCGTGCCCCACCCAAGGTCTGGACACAGTGAGTGGAGAGCTGGGTCTGGGGCTCAACTCCTGACCCCTATGCCAACCCTTTCCTCTCGTGGTAAAGAGCCCTCCAGGCCCAGGAAGCTGCAGGCCCGCACCTTGGCAGGATCTTAAGGCGTTGAGGGTGGGGTTGGGGAGCCCTGGGGTCCGGCTGCAGGCTTGCCCATGATGTCCACACCAGTATCACACCTGCTTCCCCCCCGCAGTCATTGATGGCACTCTCTTCAGTCTCAGCAATGCCCCAGTTTGGAAGACACGTTATATATTCACCCCAACTACAAGTGACCAGAAAGCCAAGGAGCAGAGTTGGGTGGAATTTGGCAGGAAAAAGGAAGCAACCCAGATTCCTGGAGAGAAGAGTCCTCATGTGCTTCTCAGAAGGTCCCTCTGGCTGTGAGCAGAGGACCCAAAGGATGGAGGAGGGAGGCCGTGGAGGAGTGGAGGGTCAGTAGACCGTGGACCCCAGGAACATCACGTGCCTTCTCCTGGCTGTCATGCTCCCCCACCCCCCTTTTCCATCTCACTCCCTGGGTTCTCCATGTGGCACACAATGGCAGGCCCTGCAGGAGGAATCAGCCATGGACTTCTCTTCTCCCTCTGAGCTTCCCCACCTCGAGTCAAGGCAAAGTCCAGACCAGCCTACAGAGGCCATCCCATCCCATCCACCCATCTCAGCCCTGGCCAACCTCTCCTCTTCAACTCCCACCTCAATCCCCAGCTCACCCCTCCCAACACAGTGCCCTGTAGCTAGAAAACCCCCATGCCCTCAATCCTGAGGCCCTCCGCATTCCTCCTCTAGGGCCCCTTCCGCAGCTTCGAGGCCTCACAGCCAGAAAACTTGCCTCTGACTCCCAGCTCCTCCACCTTGTATCTTTGCGATCTGAGCAAGTCATTTCACCTCTCAGAACCTCAGCTTTCTCAGCTTCAGAATGGACTGCATCCCCCACTCAGAAAGTGCAGTGAGGCTTCAAGAGGATGAGCGTGGGAGGGGCCTCTTGATGCTGGTGTTGTGTCTGGTACTTCCTGTGCTACTCAGCACTCCTCAGCATTTATGTACAAAGCAGTCCCTTGCCTTGCATCTGTGAAAGTTTTCTCCACGAGGGGTACCCTCGTTCCCCTTTCCACCCACACCAGGGGCACGATGGACCAGAGTCAGAGGCAGGTGGAGAGTTGGGGGCAGAATCCAAAGCACCCCATGGCCCACCTTTATCCTTTGCCTTTGGAAAATGATAACGATGTCTTCTCCAAAGGCTTTCCCCCTTGGGGGAATGTTGTCAGTGCTGACATTGGCATGAGTTTATCAATCCCTGGGCTCCCTTCGTCTGATAGTGAGGGTGCTGGGGGCACATGGCCAAGTTCCCTAAGAACAGGGGTGGTGTGACACATCTCTCTACGCCCACACAGGTGCTCAACCATGTTTACAAGGAGGGAGAGAAGAGGATGGAGTGGGGAGCCAGTCTTCAACCAACTCCAAGACTTTAGGGCTCAGGTATAGTCTGAGATTAGGGTTAGAGGTCAAGTGCAGACTGATGCTAGGGCTGAGGTTAGAAATGAGGATGGTGTTTAAGTTAAGATTCCTATTAAGGAAAGGATGAGGGTGGGGCTGAACTTCATATCTGTATTGGGTTCAAGCCTGCATTCTTGTTAGAATTCTGGTTAAGTTGAACACTAGACTATAGGCTATAATCAGGTTATTGTTATCAGGTTAGGTTACTATTATCAGGTTAGGTTATTGTTAACAGTAAGACTTGAGGTAAAATTCACCTTAGAGTTAGGTATGCCTGAAAGTTCTGGGACTTGCAGCAGGGGTCAGTGCTATGGGCTTGGGCAGGGGTTCTGGACATGACAGGCCTGGCAGACAACCATCTGGAGAGATGTGGCCAGCAAGGCTGTGCCAGATGAGAGCTGAGGCCAGCACCGTGGACAGCTCCAGGGAATATGCCTTGGTGAGCAGACACCATAGACATTACTAGTTGCCTCCCCCCACTGCCCCCTTCCACAGCATCACAGCCGCTGAGCTATTAGCCCAAGAGTGACACCTGAGAAGGCCAAGATAGCACCATATCCTCCAGCTAGTTTGGGTCCCTCATCTTTTTTTTTTTTTAGTTTTTTTTTTATGTGGACCATTTTTAAAGTCTTTTCTGAATTTGTTACAATATTGCTTCTGTTTTATGCTTTTTATGCTTATGTTTTGGCTGTGAGTCATGTGGGATCTTAGCTCCCCAACCAGGGATCGAACCGGCACCTCCTGCATTGGAAGGCAAAGTCTTAACGACTGGACCGCCAGGGAAGTCCCGGGTCTCTCATCTTAAAGCCTTTGCCTTTCCTTCAGCATCATTCTCATCTCTGACCCTATATCCTCTGGGCCTAGAATCAATATCCTAACTGGGAAATTTCTGGTTTGGGCCTTTATGAGATGATCGTTTTCCTAAAAATCAAAGTTTTTCAAATTCCTCTTTTGACTGCCAGATTCACTCTACCATGTATGACATAACTCTTACTCCTCTGATCCTTCTTCCTCACGAGGAAATCAGGGGGATATCCAGGCCTGTTCCTCTCATCTCTCTCCTCTCACCTTCCCTTCATCTCTTGAGCCCTGAGGAGTAGGACAGAACACAGGTGAGGGCCTCAGGATGGTACACAGGTGACAGCACACAGTGAACAGTCACCCAGAGGCAAGCAGTACCCAAGGGTGCAAATTTCCACCCTTCCCGGGGGACTGAGAGCTGCTCTTCCCTGATTATCCCCAGATACCCCAGCACAAGCGGAGTAGGTGTGGAGCAGGGTCCTGCTAAAGGACCCAGTGCTGCACACACTCAGGCCCAGACCCTGGGAGGTCCGAGAGGAGACTTCCAAGGTCCTCCCCTCAGCCTACCAAGCCAGCCCCACAGAGTAGGGGGAAGGTCACCAACATGTATTTAGCACCTACTGTATGCCAGACTTTACCTGCATTTTTTTTCACTGAATCATCAAACAAGCCTAGTGTGGATTCCTCGGTGTGACTATCCCCTTTCTACACAGGAAGAGCCTGACGCTCACTAGCAAATAACATATCTGGGATTTGAACCTAGGTCGGTCTGTCCCTAAGTCTGTTGGCCCAAAGCCCATACTTTTTCCACCACATCATGAACTCCGGTCATTAAAAAGTCCTTCAAGTCAACTTGGCAGGAACTCTCAGCCTTCGTATCAGATGCCATCATCAGGTCACTAGTCTGGCATGGATCACCAGACATAGCCTTGTGTCCTGAAGGCTGGGAAGAGGGGCCTTATCCGCTGCCTGTAGCGAGCCCCCTCTAGGGCCCGGAAATTCCTGCGAGATGCCTCCTAGTGGGCAGTGTGTCCATGCGATGGCCAAGCAGTTCAGCATTGTTGTTTCTTCTGATTCCTTCCCCCCATCCCCACCCCCACCCCCCACTGCGGGGCGTCTCCAGGGGACAGATCTTCATGTGCTACAGGTACAGCCTGAAATTACCCCCTAGGGAGGGGAAATGGGAACATCCTCAAACCCCTTTATGAGCCCTGGGGATGTATCCAACCCACCCCTTGGAGGTCACGGGGGTGGGGGACAAAGGTGAGCCTGGATAACAGGGAAGTACTAGCCTGGGGAGGCTCTGGGGAGCTGCAAGCGGAGCCTGGCTCCCCTCCTGTCCTTCTGTAGTAATTAACAGGCCTTTGTTCCTGTCCCTGATCGTGTCTGGCAGAGCCTTAATCATCCTCTTCCCTGCAATGAGCAGCCTTCTCATTAGGGCCTTAAGAACCTCTATTATAAACATGTAAATGGAACTCAACGAGGAGGGAAATATTTGACTGCTCCAATTTCCTTTGTGCTGCTGCCAGCTTTGGGCTGCGCACGCCTGCGATTTCACTGCTCAGCAGCCCGGCGCCAGCGCGCTGCCCCTACCGGCCTGTCACACCTCTCCATCTTCTCCTATCGGAATTTAATTACCTTCGCTGGCGAATGTTTGGAGAACATCTCTCCGTCAATTGATTCTGAAGTCAGATTTTTATTCCAAGATACTTAATGGCACTTGGGCTGTTGGGAGCCTGGGAACAGGTGGACCTGGGGCACAGGGAACTCTTTAACAACAGGGTTAGGATGGGTCATCACCGTTATTCCCCTGCCTCTAAGCAGGTTAATATTTCAGCCAGCCCAGCTGGATAGGACTCTCTCTTCTTTAAGGTCTAGAGAGAAGCAATTCCTGAGACTCCTGCTGGTCTGGGCTGAAAGTTCTTCCTGATGTCTGCCTGAAACTGGGTGAGCCTTTTTTCCTTTTCTTTTCATTTTTGTCCTTGATGAGAAAGGAAGAGCCCCATTAGATAGAACGTCTGTCCACTGCCTGAGAAAAAAGCTGATGGTATGACCAGCACCTCTCCCAGGGCCATGATGGCTCTTGCCCATCATGGGCAAGACAGTGACTCACTCCCTGCAGGCCCAGTGCAGCTGCGGGTAAAGGGCTCCCTGGGCATGGTGAGCCCTTCACGCAAAAGTCATGTGCCCAAGTCCTCCTTGATCCAGAGATACTGGAGATGCTTGTCCCCACCTGCCTTCCTTCTGAAGCCCTTTTCAGATCTAAACCTCCATTCTGCTCATTCTTTAAAACCCAGATCACTTCCCTTCCTCCATGAAGCTGTCCCACACCATTTCTCCCACTACTAACTTCAGAGCACACCGTCTGCCCTGTTTACCCATTTAACAGGTGTCACCTGTGTGACAGGTCCCTGTTGACCCTGAGCTGGTCTTATGTCTCCCCAGTCTGGATAATTACTCCAAAGTGTTTCTGTTTCAGGGTGGAAACTGTCCTCATAGCTCTGAGCACATTGCCTGGAATGGGGTAACATCAAGAAAACAGACTCATAGACATAGAAAACAAACTTATGGTTACCAAAGGGGAAAGGTGGGGGCAGGGGGGATAAGTTAAGAGTATGAAATTAACAGATACACACCACTAAAAAAATAAAAAGAAAGAACACTCTGTTGCTGGGTTGGCTGGTAGGTGGGTAGATGGGCTGGTGTATTGGTTAGAGGATTGCTAGTTGCTGGGGTATGAGGCGGGTTGTTGGAAGACTAGGCTCCTTAGCTGATTGGCTGATTGGCCCAGGGACTCATAGGTTGGTTAGAGACTTCCTGGGCTGCGGGGAGGTGGGAGAACGGGCACGCCAGTTATTACCTTATTGCCTCTCAGCTTCAAATCTACTCTTCATTACCTAGACTGTGATCATGGCTGGACTCTGTAAATGTTTCTCCTTTACCAGCTGGCTCTCTGTTCAGCTTTGTTAGTTGAAGGGGCTAAACACTGCAGGAGGAAGGGGCTTCCCTTCCAGGCCCCTGCAGTGAGGCCTCCGCAGCATACAGCTTCCTCCAGCACCCCAAAGGCAGCTTCCCAGGAAGTTCCACCAGCGTGGCACCTCGCAAATTCTTCTGCCGTCCAGGGGGCCTCGCCAGCCGTTCCCTCCCTTAGCAGGGTGGTGACGTCATCAACCCTGGGTGCGTGTTTCTGGGGAAGGCTCTTCCAGGTTTACTCCTTCCTTTATGCTCTGCCTCAGCCCCAGAGGCAGTGACCACTCCCCATGTCTTCTATTCCTTTGTTTCTTTAGAGTAGGTAAGCAGTCTCCTATTAAAATAGCTGGTAGGTAATCTTTAGGAAGTTATCCCCTGTTATAGTTAATAATGTCTGTATTAAACCCTTCCTCTTAATATCACTGTGTAGCTTCTATCTTCTGATTGGACAGTAAGGTGATGGGTTGACTGGTGAGTTGGTTGATAGGCTAGTTAGCGGGGTGGTAGAATGGTGGAAGAACAGGTCAGCTGGCAGACTGGTTGGTGGGTTTCTGGTTGGGGGGCTGGTTGGTAGTTGCTTAGAAGGTTGCCAGGGTGGTGGGGTGGCACCATGTAGGGTAATACATTGGTTGGTGGTTATTGAATTGGTTAGTGGGGTGATGGCTTGATTGGTAAGTTGGTAGACTCGGGTGGTTGACGGGTTAGTTGGAGGGTTGGTGCTTTAGGACATGGGGTCAGCACCACGTCAGAGGGAAGGACAAGCCCCAGGGAGGTCCCTCCCGTGAGCCTCAGTCTCCATTTCTGTCCTACCCACAGGGGCCCATCCTGCCCCCCAAGCTGGAATCCTCACGGTTGTGCCGTGGCTGCCAGAACACCTCTGCGAACAGAAGCAACGGCTGAGGCGGAGGCTTCCGGGGACCGTGGAGGATGGCCCAAGAGGACAAGCTCGGGAACCCTGAGGCATACAGGCTGTCCCTTTACCACGCATGCTCCAGAGGGCTCGAAGGGCTAGGACAACGCCCCCGAGGGACCACCTGACTACCCAGCACCCAGGGGGCCTTCCAGAAAAAGGATTAGAATTCACTGGCCTTCTGGGGGGATTTGTGCCTCTGCCCCATGAGATCTCCTGAGATCCTGACCCAAGGCAGGGGCCTCCTTTAGGTGCTGGGCCACCCCCATCCCAACCCCAGCAGGCTGGGATTCTCCGCTGTACCTTCCCCCACACTTCTGCCCATCAGGACCCCCGACCCCTTCCTCTGGTCCGTCTCTGCCGCCCTCGGTCCTCAGCGTTCCCTCTGCCACAGTCTCCCCGCCCACACCTCCCCCTCTGGCCTGGCCTTGAGGGCTGAGCTGGAACCAGCAAGGCCGTAGTCCCTCCCCACCTCCTCCACTGCCCCCAGCCATGCCACAGGGCCCACCCAAGTGCCTTGTAGGTGGCCTGGCCCACACCCAAGCCAGAGGCACCGAGACATTTCCAAATTGCATCTTTTAAGAATCAGAAAAAGAGATTTCAGGAGGAAATTGCTTTTTCCCCTGCTCGGTCCAGATAGGTTATTTTTTACTTGTCTTTTTCCCCCACTTACGATCTCAGTAAAAAATGAAATCATGTCTAAAGCTTTTCCCTGGGTTGGGGCCAGTCTCTAGCCCTCCTGAGGCCTGGAGGCACCAGAGAGGGCCACAGCCCAGGAGGTGGGGGGCAGGCACCCAGCTTCCAGTCCTGCAGATGGGGCTCTATTCTAGGGCTCCCCAAGCCCCGAGCCAGGCCCTGGCATCTGCAGGAGGAGGGTGCATGGTGTGCTCACAGCGGCAGAGAGTAGGGCTGTGTTGGGACAAAGCTGTGAAGTGGGAGGTTCGCTGTGTCTCCTGAAGCCCGTCCCCACCCCCAACCGTAACCTCACACTCGCACCTACCACCACCCATGGCGGCCCCTTTCCCTCCCTCCAGGCCTCAGAGCAGGAGCAAAGCACCTGATTCCTCCCCTCACGCCAAGAGTGACAGCCACCTGGACCAGGCTTTGAGGGCCAGTCCCTGAGCCGGGAGGCCCAAGTTCTAGCCCAGCTCAGAAAGTCACTTCCCCTCTCGTGGCCTCAGTCTTCTCACCCGGAAGGGGTGCGGTGAGCCCTGCACTGCTGGCTCAGAATTGAGGCCTGCATCCAATGCATGACCAGCACCTTGTAAAGTGACAGCCTTGTGTTTCTTGACCACTCATGCCACGACAGACACCACACTGAGTGTCTTAAACACTTGGTCTCGTTTTGTGTTCACAAGAACCTTACAGCTGGGTCTGTTGTTATCTCATCTAAAGAGAGGGAATCGGGCTTCCCTGGTGGCGCAGTGGTTGAGAATCTGCCTGCCAATGCAGGGGACACGGGTTCGAGCCCTGGTCTGGGAAAATCCCACATGCCACGGAGCAACTAAGCCCGTGAGCCACAATTACTGAGCCTGCGCATCTGGAGCCTGTGCTCCGCAATAAGAGAGGCCGCGACAGTGAGAGGCCCGCGCACCGCGATGAAGAGTGGCCCCCGCTTGCTGCAACTGGAGAAAGCCCTCGCACAGAAACGAAGACCCAACACAGCCAAAAATAAATAAATAAATAAATAAAATTTAAAAAAAAAAAAAAAGGGGAAGGAATCAAGGCTCAGAGAGGCTGTGGAGCTGCCCAAGTTCACACAGCAGACGAGGTGTGGAGCCAGGCCTCAGGTTCCTGTTCTTAACCCTCACACGGTGTTGTCAGGTGCTATTTTGTGTTTCTTCGTTGGAGCCTTTGGAAGAACTATGATCCAAAGAAATAAGTGGAGGAGGAATTCCAGAAGGAGATATAGGGGTGGGAAGAACCTTCTAGAACATCTCCAATGATAATAATAGTGGCTATCACTTATTGAGTACTCACTGTATGCAGACATTCTGCTGAATTCTTAGGTGTAAATGCAATTAATCTTTACAACAAACCTGTGCGAACCCTTAGCTCCAATGTGCAGATGCAAACACTGAGGCACAGACAAGTTGCTTAACGTGTTCAAAGGCACGTGACTAGTTAGCAGCCACAACTTACAGCCTCAGCGATGGCACCGAGGAAGTTGCTTCCCCTACTGCCGTTCCTCTTCCTAGACCAGGGGGTATGTTGGGGGATGGGGGCAGCGAGGGGAGGGGGGCTAAGGGTCAGAGTGAGAACCCCGGACCCAGAGCCCACAGGGAGGGAGAGGGTGCCTCTGCCTCTGGTTTTCAGGCCAAAGTCCCCTTCTCTCTTGGTCACACCCCTCTCCCACCCCCAAGAGTCTAGTTAGTTGCTCAAGGCTGCAGTGCTGATGGAGGGAGAATGTAGTTCAAGGCTGAGAGACGCGGGCACGTCTGTGACACGCTGGCCAGCACCCCGTCGCCCCCCAGCCGGAGCCTCCCAATCTCCCCCTTGAGGGTCCCCCGCCTCTGGCCCTCTGTGCCAGCTGCCCTTGTCTCCCCTACACCCATCTATCTCTTCTCCTGGCACCAAACTTCAGATCCAAGGTCAACCCAGCCCCGGTCACAGTAACAGGGGGCCAAGGAAAGAATGGTCCATGATTTCATCCCGGAATGAGGCTGTGAAGTCCAAGACTGGCTGAGGAGGGGGGAATTTATCAGGAGATGGCAGGCTGTTGACAAAAGTACGCCTGGCCCAAGCAATTTCCGGGCTGTGGCTGAGCAAATCACATTGACTTTTAAAGAGGGCCTGTCAAGAGGAGTGGCAGTGAGGGTCCCTCCCCCCAACACAAGAGGTGTATCACCTTCAGCTTCCTCTCTCTGGGGAATCCTCTACTTGGTCCCCTCTCTCCAGCTGGAGCCAGCCCGACCCCACTCTGCACATATGCACATTCATCTCTAAGCAGTAATCTATGCACATCTTGCTGCCAAAAGATTCTGAAATAGTTAAGAAGAATGCATGTAATACTCTAAGATTAAACATATAAATGGATGATTTCATCAAAGCAAAAGAGTAGTGGGGCCCCATCTTCAGCCATGTCAGTGGGAAGGCATGTCCACAAGCAACAGAAGAAGGCAGCAGGGGAAAGAGACACAGAGATAGAGGTGAAGACGCCAGAGACAGCAACCCGGACAGGGTCCAGAGAAAGACCGAGAGGAAGCCGTGGTCCCCAGCCGCTTCCCAGAGTCCAGAGCCAGTCCACCAGACACTGCACACTCATGATGAATTTCCCTTTTCTGTTAAAAATGATCAAGATCCAAGAAAAAGAAAAGTAGAATAACAAGGTATTTGGGGGGTTAGTGGGCAGGGGCTCCTGAGGGATCAGGTATGGGCTGTGAGGAAAGGAGGGAAGTGTGATGCCTCACTTGGCCCTCAGGGAGGGAGGGGGAGTTTGGTGCACAAGCCAGGGACAGGGCAATTCCCCGACGGGCTCAGCTCAGCAGGAGCCCTCAACCACAGTCCCAACGCAGAAATAAAGTGCTGGCCACCAGCCTGGGAAAGGACCACAGCCTGTCCAAAGGCCACCTGAGAGTTACTGCTTCCATGCCAGCTCCACACTCCGCCAGGTCCTCCAGGGCAGGACTGCAGCGTATTCCTCTGCGACCTCAGCACCTACCCAGTGCTGCCACACTCACACTTACACCTTCGAGGTGGCTCCTTGGATGAGTGACCCCATTAATTCTCTTCCTGCAACACCAAAAAGAGGAGATCTGACCTGTCTAGAATTTAGTAGTTTGTAACCTTTCATGGCTTTGAGACCTCACTGAGAATCTGATGAAAGCCAGGGCTGTCCCCCTCCCCAGAAAACACACACACACACACAAACACACACGTCACCTGTGATTTTAGTGACTTTGTGTTTCAAGGGTTCATGTCCCCTCTGGGAGCCCAGGTTGAGCGAGCCCTGGGCTAGGATCTGGGTCAGGGCCCCTCCAGATCCGAGGTTCAGACCCCGTTGTCCTGAGTCCCGACGTGGAAGCCTGGAGAGCCGGGAGGCAGACAAGGTGAGACAGGCAGGGAGCTGGCAGGAAGGAAGTGTAATCCTGAATGCCGGTATCGCTCCCTTCATCCAACTGCCTTGGCCTGGGGGGGTGAAAAAAACCAATGACACCTGGTCTAAGAGAAAAATGAAGAAAATGAAGGCAGAAAAGTGAGCACTTGCCATGTGTGCCAGGCACAGCCCTCATCTCCTGTCCTGACAATCGCCCAGCCACACGGTGACAAGCGTGTCGTGCCAGCTGCAGCGTCACCCCGCCCAACACACACGCACCAGGGCACATCTCCCTCAACCCCGCAGGACCCTGAGCCCAGACGCTCCTTCCAGGCCCGGCCCCTCTGCCTGCGTTGCATCTCCGGCTCACTTACACAGATAGGCTTCTGGTTCTGCCAACGACAGCACGGTGGGCAGGCTGAGGGGCCGAAGAAGGCAGCGTGGACATCTGTGATGACGCCCGGGGCCAGGCCAGCACAGTCCAGCTCTGCGGGTCCTAGAGCTGGTGGGAAGCAGGAAGCGGGGAGCAGGATGCTGGCAGGCGAAGCAAGGATGAAATATTGATGCTCGTGTCCTGGTAAAGCAGAGAACGCCACTTGTCCATGAATAAAAGATGGGCTGGAAGAGCAGGCTGGGCAGCAGATTAATTAATCTAAGTGAGTGCTCTGCCCTGTGCCATGGGGCGGGGCGGGGGGGCGGGGGGGGCGGTGGAGTAAACAGACTTACCTCCCAGCTGCCGGCTGCCGCCCCAGCCCTGCAGGCCCAGAGGGGCCAGCAGAAGTCCTCTGCGCCAGGCAGGCAGCTGGTTAAAGCGAGGACACGGGCAGAGCAGCAGTGCCAAGCCCAGATGGGCAGGGAGAGGGACAGAGGCAGCCAGACTGTCCAGGACGGGCCTGGGCCTCTCTGCCCCATGCCCGCCAGGGGCCACACGAGATGGCAGTTTCCCCAGGTAGGTGCAGGGTCTCTGAGGTCAGCGACGGGGAGCACCTGGGTCTCCTCGGTCCTTTCCTGCTGCCTCAGTTTCTTCCTCAGGGAAATTGTGAGAACCGGAAAAAAGAGGGGGAAGGTAGGAAAAAGGGCAGAGGCAGGAGGCCTAAGATTTGGCAGAGAAAGTTGGGCACAGGCCGGCATTGCTCTGAGGGATGTTGGCAGGGAGGATGGAGGACCACAAGTTCCAAGGCCCAGGGAAGAGCTGGATGGTGCTATAGCCGTATCCGCCCTCGGAAATGCTAAACACAAGATCCTGACAGCTTCTCGCCTCCAGCGTAACATGGAAAATGTGCTCATGGAAGGGAGTGGCCCACAGGTTCTCTGAGGTCGTGGCAGAGGTCTCAACAGGAATTGGCGCTCACGACCTCTGCTTGTATTTGTCTTCACAGTACGTGGCTCTGGATAGTGTATGCTGCCTAAAGGTTACACTAGACTTTATGGGAAGGGTGGCAACCTCCTTCATTACGCTCCTCACTCCAGGGGCCTGCAGGAGGGCGTCATCTCCAGCATCTGAAGTGTCCTAATGACACCCCCCCAGAAGGAGCTCCCATCCTGACGGTGGCTCCTCCCCCACCCCCACCAGCCTCAGTGGAACCAGGGTGCCCTTTGCTGGGGTCTTCATCCTGGTTTGCTCTATGGACAGCAGTACCATCCCTGGAACCTTTCCCTGGGCAATTCATCATGAGCGGCCTGCTGACATCTCCTGTGCTCTGTCTCATATTTGTTATTTAATTTTTTTCACCTAGGTTTAGTGCTGTGTCTTCCATTCATTCTTAGCCCCTTGAATGCCAACAAAGTCTTTTTGGTCCTGATAGTGCCTCAAAGCCCTACACAGCCCTGGGCTCACAGGAGGAACATCCCGCAGACGTCAGAACAAGCGAATGAACAACAATGGCCCAGCCAGCCACCCTCTCTCCTGGTCTGATCTTGGTGCCTGGACAGCCCTCACACTCCTGTCTTTAAGACGGGAACTAGAGACTTCCCTGGCGGTCCAGTGGTTAAGACTCCGTGCTTCCACTGCAGGAGGCACGGATTCGATCCCTGGTCAGGGAACTAAGATTCCCACATGCCACATGGCACGGCCGAAAAAATTAAAAAAAAAAAAAAAGATGGGAACTAGTCCTTACTGAGGTGTTTTACAGGCACCCGACCTTCCCCACAATGAGGCAGGCACATCTCTCCCATTGTACAGATGACAAAACTGAGGCTCAGCTTTTGGCAAGGTCATCCAGCTGGCAAGTGACAGAGCCAGGAATGGGTCCTGGTCTGAGCCCAGGGTCCTTGCTCAGTCTTCCACGTGCTGATAGTGAGAAGCAGCAGGAACACAGAGCAGAGGGGACTTAGCTTTCCTCACTTCCTGTGGAGGAGGAAAGAGTGTTCCCCTAGCTGCTGAGACTGGTCAGAGCTGGACAGAGCCCAAGTGCTCAAGGCTGCCCCGGGAGTATCGGACAGGTCCCATGGCTGAGAGCAGAGAGGAGACAGGTGGTGAAACCCCACTCCTCTCCCAGGGCTCCCTGGAAGATTCCCCAGGGTCTAACCAAATCCATCCAGCTGCCAGAACCTGGCTGCCCAATTCCAGGCACCTCACCATCACCTACGCCTGGAGCTGAGGGCCAGGGCTGGTGATCCTCCTCAGCCCGAAAATAATCACAGCTTCTCAGGACTGCTGACAGGAGAAAAAAACTGGCAGAAGACTGACCTGGGAGGCACATACATTGTCACTCACACACTCCAGCATTTTATTGCGGAAACAGGGGCATCTAAATGAGTGAATTTCTGGGGAAAAGGGTGGCTGGGAAGCCAGGGACCTGCCATTTCTGTAGTCACAGTGCCACCTGCTGGCAGTACCTAGCATGGCTTGTAGGGGCTGTTTTTGAGCCTGGGGAAGAACTTCCAGACCTCTGGTATCCATTCGTTCATTCACTCATTCACAGATATTTATTCAGCGCCTACTGTGTGACAGGCATTGTTTTAGGGGCTGAGTATACAGTAGTGAACAAAACAGACTAAAATTCCTGCCTTTTTGGCGCTTATATTCTAGTGTGGGAAACAATAAACAAGGCCAACAGCATTCTGTAAATATACAGCATGCTAGAAGGGTGAGCACTAGGAGAAAAACAAATCAAGAAGAAGGTAGGGATTGCCCAGGAGGTTGTGGTTTTAGATAGAGTGGTCAGACATGACCTCTCCGAGCCAGTGACATTTAAGTAAAGTCTGGAAGGAGATGAGGAGAGAGCCGTGTAGATTTCTGGGCAGGAACATTCCAGACAAGTGCAGAGGCCACACCATGCCTGCTGTGTCTGGGGAACAGAAGAGGTCAGTGAGGACTAAGTGAAGGGTGGGAGAGTGGCAGGAGGTGGGACCAGATTCCGTAGGAGCTCAGAGGCCATTGTAAGGCTGTTGAACCCCGCAAAATGGGGCTTCATCGCAGGTGCTGAGCTGAGGAATGGCACAACCCAGCTTGAGTTTTAAAAGGACCTCTCCGGGCCCTGTGTGGAGTCAAGGGTGGAAACGGGGGCACTAGTTAGGAAGCCACTGAAACCTCCAATAGGAGATGATGGTGGCTTGGCCCGGGGGTAGCTGAGGCAGTGGGAGGAGAGGCAGGATTCACTGGAGGGGGAGAGAAAGAGAGGTGTCATCTTCGACTCCAAGGCTCTGGCGTAAACTACAGAAAGAATGGTGTTGCCCTTACTGAGAGGCAGGATTTGCTGGCTTGACGGGAGGAACTGGGAGCTTCATCTGGGGCTTGTCCAGTCAGAGCTGCCCATTAGATGTCCAGGGGACAGTTGGATAAATAAGTCTGGAGCTCAGAGGCGAGGTCCTGCCTGGAGATACAATTGGAGTCATCAGCTCTTGGAGGACATTAAAGTCATGAGACTGGATGAGATCCAAGAGGGTAGAAAGAAAAGTGAGGGACCAAGGACTGAGCTCCGGAACCCTTGACTTATGAGGTCAGGAAGATGCAGGAAAATTAAGAGGAAGAGGCAGAGAAGAGAGGGAACCAGAAGGCTGGGATCCTGGAAGCCAAGTCAAGAGAGAGGAAGGGGTGGGCAATCATATCCAAAAGCTGCTGATTCCCATCAGGGCTGAGAAGGGTCTACTGGATTCAGCAAGATAGAGGGCGCCGGTGACCTTGAGAAGAACAGTTCTGGAAATGGATGGAGACAAAAAGAGTAAGTGCAAGAAAGACTGAAAAGAGAGAAATTGGGGACAAGTTGAAACCACTCTTTTGTGGATTTTGTGGACTCTTTTGTAAAAGGGAGGAGAGAGATGGGAAGGTAGCTGGAGGAGGAGTTGGCTTGGGGGTTTTTTAAGGTGGGAAAGAATAAGGACCTGCTTGAATGCTGGCGGGGGTGATTGGAGAGAGAGAGAGAAACCTGTTGGAGGAGACGTAGGGGAGAACCGTGGGAGCACTGTTCTCCAGCAGGTGAGAAGGGATGAGATCTGGTTGTTCATCCCGATGAGGTACCACTTCACACCCACTGTGACGGCTAAGACCCAAAAGACAATAATGAGTGTCGGTGAGGATGCGTGTACGCAGCTCTTTGCAGGAAACTGCCCTCAGCAGGAAGCCCCTTTTCTTGTCACTTTAACAAAGCTATATCGTAACCAACTTTTAAACCAGGTACCCCTATGCTCTCTACTCATCTCCGGCCCAAGCACACCTTTCAGGTCTTTAAGTCGCACAATACCTTGTCTAACTTGTCAGTTCTTTCCATAGATCGAAGAAGTAGACTTGAAGAATAAGCAACTGGTGACCAGATCTCTTCCCTAGCTACCCCTTCAGCAACCTCCTGAACAAACTGTGTGACCAAACTTTGCGAACAAGGTAACGTCTAGAGGAAGATCACGAGGAATCGACAAATCCTCACGTAAGCCTGCACACAGTGGGGGATGCGACAACTCTGTCTCAGTGATTAACTAGATTACTTCCCTGTTTCCCTTTAAAAGCTTTCATGGCCGAGCAGAATCTCTGGAGGTGGTTTTGGGGGGACGTTGTGTCCACCATCTCCCCAGACTGCCGGCCTTCTGATTAAAGGCATCTTTCTTTTCTACCAACATCTGTGAGTATTGATTTTGCAAGCAGTGAGCAGCAGGACCCGATTCAATTCAATAACATGTGGGGAAATTGAAAGTCTTGTACATTGTTGGTGGGAATGTAAAGTGGTGCAGTTTGGCAGTTCCTGAAAAAGTTAAACACGGGTGACTATAGTTAATAATACTGTATTGTATATTCGAAAGTTGCTAAGAGAGTTGATCTTAAAAGTTCTCATCATAAGAAAAGAAATTTTGTAACAATATTTGTGATGGATGTTAACTAGACTTTCTTGTGATAATCATTTCACAATACATACAAATATTGAATCACTGTGTTGTACACGTGTATGTATATAACATAATGTTATATGTCAATTATATCTCAATAAGAAAAACTTTAAGTTAAACATGGAGTTACCATATGACCCAGCAATTCCACTCCTATGTGTACCCAAGAGAAATAAAGACATATGGCCACACAAAAATGTATACACAAATGTTCATAATAGCCAAAAAGTGGAAACCCAAATGTCCATCAACTAATGAGTGGATAAACAAAATGTGGTATATCCATACAGTGGAATATTATTCAGTCATAAAAAGGAATGAACTACTGACACATGCTGTAACATGGATGAACCTTGACAACCTTACACTAAGTGGAAAAAACCAGACACCAAAAACCACAGATTGTATGATTCCATTCATATGAAATGTCCAGAATAGGTGAATTCATAGACACTAGACTTTTCCATAAAGTAGATTAGCTGCTACCAGGAACTGGTGAGTGGGGGACGGAATGGGGAGCAATTGCTAATGGGTATGGGGTTTCATTTGGGGGTGATAAAAATGTTCTGGAATCAGGTAGTGGTGATGGTTGCACAACTCGGTGGATATGCTAAAAAAACATTGAACTGCACCCTTTAAAAGGGTGAATGTTATGCTTTGTGATTTTTATTCTCAATAATAGTTGTTGTTGTTTAAAGATCTGGTTGTGCAGAGTAGGGGGGCTGCCTTGGCCCCAGGAAAGAGGCAGAGGACTCGGGCACTGAAGCAGGTAGGCGGTTGGGTGTGGTAGTGGGCGACCGTGGACGTTCTCCCCTGGTGGCTGTTTCAGTGAGACAGGCGGTGAGGTCGTCAGCTGAGAGTGAGTAAAGGGGGCGGTTCCAGGAAGAGCGAAGGTGAAGAATGAAGCAAGAGAGGAAATGGATGGGCTTGGGACATTGAGTAGGATTGCAGGCGGGGCTGAGGCCCAGGGAGGGAGGCAGAGGAGCAGTAGGGATGCGCTGGGGGGTGGGAGGAGCCCCAGCAGCCTTGAGATTATGGGCACCTGGGTCGGGGCACCATGCTCCCCACACAACACAGCTCTCCTGATCTCTGAACACACAGGTACACACGTGGTGGTGTTGCACCAGCAGACCCTAAAGATGCCCACCCGTGAGCCTTCACAATTTTAAATGCACACCCCTCTCACCCTGGGATCCATTCCTCTTAGGGAATCTAGCCTCAGAGACTCTTGCCCATAGACACAAGATGTATGTACAGGATGTTTGCGGCAGCTTTGTTAGTAATAGTAAAAGATTGGAAACAGCCCGAATGTGCATTACTGGGGAAATGGTCAAATAAATTCTGGTCCGTCCGTGCTATGGAAGCGCTAGAGCAGTAAAGACATCGAAGGAGCCTGTGTGTGTGACAGGGAAGGATGCTAAGACACAGCATCATTAGGTGGGGAAAGGTTGCAGAACAATGAGTGTAATGTTACGTGATTTTCCTTTCTTTTTTAAAAAACGAAAACGGTATTTAGAAGTGTATACATAGGTTATTAAAAGGTACAAAAGATCTAGAGAGGATGCAATTTACATTGTTAATGGTGTTTAATCTTGAGGTGTGGGTTTTGGGAAAGGAGTTGAAGAGTGTTAAACGGATCAAAAGGGTTTTAGAGGGGGACTTTCATTGCTTATTTGATACATTTTATGTTTTTTGGACTTATAACATGGAGCATAGATGCTTTTGTAATTTAAAAAGGGAAGAACTGCTGTGCTCCCAACCCTATCCCTGGCTCCTTTCCTGCCCTGGGTCAGGGAGCCCTGCGGGTCCAGCGTCCCCCCAGCCCAGACAGCTGTGCCCTGCCATGTCCCTGGAGGCAGACACCAGGCCTGGCCAGAGCGCAGTGGGTCCCTGGCAGCCTTCCCTCTGCCTGCCCTTCCCAGCTCCACCCCCCAACCTCCCCTTCCCCTCCCCCCATACAACTGTTCCCCTGCAGCCGCTTCCCTGGGGAGGAAGGTATCTGATCAATGCCCTGGAACCAAAGGTACCAAAGGCAACGGAAGCAGCTGCCCTAATGATAATACCCAGCACTTATATAGCACTTATTGTGTACCACGCACAATTCTAAACACTTCATATATGAACTCCCAACAACCCCACAGGTTCCATATATTACTATTTTCACTTCGTAGCAGATTTTTAAACACAAACAAATAAGAAGGAGGCACGAAAGGCTAAGTCCCTTGCCCCAGGTGCTACAGCCCACTGACCTGAGAAAGAGGCCACCTCCCGGGAACCCATGGTCCAGGCCGGCCTCCTCCTCCCACTTCCCTCCCCCGCAGCTGTGGGTCCTGTGATGTTCTGATCGGGCCATGTGCCTTCCAGGGCGAGGCTATGGTTTCCTCAACCCAGAGCCCCAGCCCTCACATGCCTGACACCCAGGCAGCACTCATCGTGTTTGTTGAATTAATCGCTCTGTCCCCCAATCCCCCAGTCCACCGTGGCCCCATGGGTTGTGCCTTGCCCTCTGGGCATTGGTTTCCTCGTCTATAAAATGAGGGGGTGGGTGCACTAGACAGCATCCGACCACCACTTCAGGACGAGAACTAATGTGAAGCCAGTAGGGACTTCCCTGGTGGCGCAGTAGTTAAGAATCCGCCTGCCAATGCAGGGGACACAGGTTTGAGCCCTGGTCCGGGAAGATCCCACATGCCGCGGAGCAACTAAGCCCGTGCACCACAACTACTGAGCCTGCGCTCTAGATCCCGTGAGCCACAACTACTGAGCCCGCATGCCACAACTACTGAGCCCGCGCTCTAGAGCCCGCGTGCCACAACTACTGAGCCCGCATGCCACAACTACTGAGCCTGTGCTCTAGAGCCCGTGCTCCGCAACAAGAGAAGCCACCACAATGAGAAGCCCGCGCACCGCAACGAAGAGTAGCCCCCGCTCGCCGCAACTAGAGAAAGCCCAGGCGCAGCAACAAAGACCCAACACAGCCAAAAATAAACAAATAAATAAATAAATTTATTTTAAAAAAAAAAAGGTGAAGCCAGTGCTCATCGCAGTGGGGTGACTGTCAGTGGTGGGACGTGAAGGCCAGGGTGGAAGGTGGGAGAGCTTCTGAGACTCCTGCCCTCCTGGGCCTTCGGGAGCTGGGAATGCGGGTCTCCCCCAACCACAGGCACAGACAGACACTTCACCCGACTGTCTGATCAACGTGGCTCCAGGGGACCACGGCCCACACCCTGTGCCGTGGGCTCCGCGGGGGCTACCCTTGCCCGGCTTCACGGAAGGTGGGGGGCTGCTCCTGTCACCCAGTCAAAAGTCTTGGCACCCAGGTGGCCGCCACAGGTGGAGGAGATCACGTGCCATGTGGGCGGCACGTGGTGGCTACACGTGGCAGCGCGGGCCGGGTGAGCCTGTCTGGGCCTCACGGACGCAGGGAGGGGTGGGGCTGAGCGGTGTCTCTGGTCTCCTGGGGCTGCGGCGGCCGGGGGGTGGGGGGTGCCCTCCCACAGTGCTCGTCCATCCAGCTGGAAAGCGCCAGAACAACCTGGGGGACAAAGAGCCAGTGGAAGGAGGAGGGAGGGGACCCCTCGGCACTGCCGCCAGCAGGCACATTCACACATCCGTTCACAGTGACCCACAGGAATTGGCCTCCTCGTTCCTCGCAGATGAGGAGCCTGAGGCCCAGAGAGGACAGGGACAGGGCCTTTGTCGCCAGCTGGGACCTGAACTCCACTCCTGAGTCCACAGCCCATGCCTCTCCTCATTCCGTCTCCTCTGGGTGAACCAAGATTCTGCGCTGGGACTCAGATGCAGCCCCCAGCCCTGTCCTGCCCCAGCCCTGGGCTTCCAGCCTCAGCTCTGGAGCCAACCCTCCGTGCCAAGGCAGTGAGTGGCCTCAGGTCTGCCATCCAAGGGGTCCTGGGCTAGATTCCACCGGTGGATTCAGCGTCAGCTCCTGAGCCCCCAGCCAGCATTCCCCCCACCTCCCCACCACAGCCCCTCATCATCCATAACGGCCATCACTTCTCAACAGAGCCTCCCAGCCTCCCAGCCCCATCACTCAGGGTCACACAGCCAGGCAACCGCAGGCCTCAGACTTCAAAGGAGGTCCAGGTGGCCCATAGAAAATAAAGGGGGGAAGGGGGCGTGGGGCCCTCATCCTCCATGCCCCAGAGGTCACCCTCTGAGTGTTTCCTTTTCCCTTTCCTGGAGTAGATTTAGGAGCTCTCTGGGGGAGCGCTGGACCTTGACCCTCTCACAAGGTACTAGGGAGGTCTGTGGTCCCAAGGCCAGCTCCAAGCTGTAGGCAGACCCATAACCAAGGTGAGTACCCGGGAAGGCTGTCCCTCCGGCGGCCACGCAACCACGCTGAGACACGGCCACTCCCCCAAAGAGGAGTCAGGCTACAAGTGCCCCCGGCCCCCCTACTCCCCCCTCTATCCCAGTCCCAGGCTGCCCACAGGTGGCCTCCAGCCCCTGTGCTGCCAACTCAGAGGATTCAACAGACAGATGACAGCAGGCAGCCCTTCCCCGCCGCCTCCTCAGAGCCTGTTCCTGGGCCAGAGGCCAGAAGGATTTTCCCGGAACTTCTAGGGCCTCTGGCA
This sequence comes from Balaenoptera acutorostrata, assembly GCF_949987535.1. Classification (NCBI taxonomy): domain Eukaryota; kingdom Metazoa; phylum Chordata; class Mammalia; order Artiodactyla; family Balaenopteridae; genus Balaenoptera; species Balaenoptera acutorostrata. Next base: position 99,457,992 of record NC_080072.1, on the reverse strand, counting down.
CAAAGATATCAAGAAACCTGGGGGAAGAAAGAACAGGACAGAAGCAGGCAGAACAGGCGGGGGTTGGGGGGAGGGTGCTACCATGTGGGTCATCCACGTTCCCCCCACCCCTCCCTGTCCCCAGCACTTGCTGCTTCCCTGCCTACGCACGTGAAAGCTCCCACCCGCCCCTCCCCAGAACAGACACAAAAGTCAGGGAGGCGGAATTGCAACCAGGTAACATGAAACCAAGTACAGAGGATGCTGCCCTGGCACAGAGGAAGGCCCCATCCCAGAAACTGTGGATCCAGGAGGACTTCCTAAAGGCAGTGCTTTCTAAGGCCTCGGGGGAAAGACCATTTCAAGGAGAAACAGTTTGTGCAAAGGCCCTGAGACAGCAAAAAGCATGGTGAGGATTGAGGAGAGTGGGAAGGGTCTGCACAGAGGCGGCCGCCAGAACAGCCCCGCTCCACATTGGTGGCCAGCCGTTCACTCATCCTGCTTCCTAGACATGGCAGGAATGCGCCCAGCCTCCTGCTGGCCCCATGAGCATATTTGGAAAAGTCTCTTGTCACAGTCTTCAGCCCAGCCCAAGACTCCTCTGACCTCCCACATCCTCTCTGAGGCCGCTGCTGGGCGGGGTCTCAGCCCTCATCCCTCAAGGAGTTCCTGACTCATCGTGGAAAAAGCTAAAAAGACCAGTCTTCTCAAGAATCAGTCCAACTCTGGGGGGAGGGCAGCTGTGACCCCAGCTCCAGGACACAGGGACAGTGAAGTGGGGGCAGGGAGCAAGTCAGAGACAGAAGAAGATGCAGAAACCGAGACCCGGGCAGAGACTGATGGAAAGAGAGACAGGAGGTGCTAATCACAGACACAGGGACAGGCAGCCCAAGGCAGCAGGACAGAGATGTAGCAGGCAGCGACAGCTAACATAAGCCAGGAAAAAAGCGATACCCCTAGGTACACAGGACAGGCTGCCAAAGACAGCCAAGGACTGCAAAGTCAGCTGATCAGCTGATCCAGAGCCAGCCTGTGGACCCCAGAAGAGATTGGGTGGGGTGCCGGAAGGCAGCTCCCAGCTCTGGGAGGGGGTCCAATGACCGCACTTGCAGAGCAAGCCATGAGGGGGCGGTGTTGCTCCAGCCACGGCCCTTCAGCCGGGAGCCCAGCTCCCCAAAGACAAAGGCTGACTCCCTCCATCAGAAGCAGCAGACAAAGACCCAGGCTCACTGAAGGTGTAAGAGACTTGGGTGAGGGAACCCAGAGCATCCACACCCTAGCCTGGAGACGCCCTCCTCATCCCAGCATCTCCTCAAACCCGCCCCTTCCCTCCACATTCCCCATCACCATCCTCGTTCCCCCTTTCCTGACACCTGCCTGGAAAGCCCGGAGCGTAGAAGGGCAGAGCCTGCGGATGCCGGCCAATTTCCCTGCCCTTTCTGTAAAGGACATGAGCAGATGCTAGGTCCGAGGACTGCCCTTGGCTCCCGACACAGGACCTGGTCCCCTCCCTTACATCTTCCCTTGTAGGCTCTTAGATTCAAAGCATCCCTCACAAAGATACAGAGGTCTGAGCCCACGCCTACCAGCAGACAGCAGTGCTAATATCACAAGTGCAACCTTGGGCTGCATTAATAGAACCTAATGTCCGGTGGAGGACAGTCATCAGCAATGAAGTCCAGGCCTCTGGTCACTTCTCTTGAAGGGAAGTTAGTAAACCAACATGACCCAGGAAGAAGGCCACTGTGGAAACATGCTACACATACAAGATCCATCAATGAGCACCAACCCTATGTCAAACACTTTATATATTTATTCCATCTCACCTAATCCTTACGTCAACTTGCATTATCGTACCCATTTTACAGACAAGAAAACTCAGAGACGCTCTTCTTCCAGTGACTATCCTGTAGGTGTGTGTATTTCTCAAAGCTCCATCTCAGGCCTCTTCTCTTCTACTTTGTACATATTTCCCGAGTGTTCACATTCATTCCTGTGACCTAGACTTAGTTCTCAAGTTAAGCCTTTTGCCGAGATCTTTCCCCCGGGTTTCAGATCAGTCCATCCACCTACCTTCTCCTGATCGCCTCCTGGATGTCTTCAGGGACCTAACATTCTACGTGCCCAATGGCGATTCCAGATCTTCACGCAGCGGGTGACCCAGGCACACAGCCAGCTCCCCTCAGCCAGCCTCCACCACTCCCAACCCAGTCAACTTCCAGTAGACTCTGCCCTGCGTGAGTCCAGGCACTGCTCTCCACCCCATCCCATCTCCCTGGGCCTTGCCACCGTCATCCTTCACCTCCACCCCACCACCAACCCCAAGCTTCAATATATACGGATGGACTCGTGTCATTCCCCTGCCTAAACCCATCCAGTGCTTTGAATTGCTCTCAGGGCAAAGTTCAAAGTCCTCACCACGGTCTGAACTGCCCTGATGACCAGCCTCTCTCTGCAGCTGCCCATCGCCACGCCTCACTCCCTCCAGCCAGGCAGCCCTCCCCCACCACGGACCACTCCCTCTGCCGCAAATGCCTCCTCCTCCTTCCTGCTCTGAAGCCTGTCCTGAAGCCCCCCGGGTTAATGCTTGAAGAGCCCTCTGACCCTCTCCTTAGCATCCGTCAGGATGCTAACGTGCTCTCGATGCCGTGATTATGTTCTCAGTGCCTGCCGTCCAGCGGAGGGTGAGCTCTGAGGGGGTCGGACCGCGTCTGTGTTGGTCACTGCTGGATCCCAGCCCCCGTGAGCCTGCACGAGTCTGGAGCTGAGTCAATGTTTGTTGAATGAATTCTGCCCCTTCCACACCTCCTGGGGTAGCTCAGCATGGCTCCGGACAGAGCTGACTCTTGGTCATGTCTTCCTCCTAGTGAGCTGAATCCTCTCAAGTTCTTGAAACAACTTCCATTAGGGCAACTGGGGGGAGGGTCAAGCAGCCATCCCTCTTCCTGCATCCAGCCTGCTCTCTTCCCCTCTCCCTCCTCCACCCGAGGGCCCCTACGCCCTCAGCCAGCCCTCCTGGGCCAGGAAACTACTGAGGCACCTCTCGGGCTCCTAGATGTCACCTTTCCTCCTCCCAATGTGCTCCTGGCAGGGAGGGGACGATGTGTTCCCTGTCTTCCGTCTCCAAGCCACCAGCACACGTGTGCACGCGCGCATGCGCACACGCATACGCAAAACACGCACACACACCCCGGCACACATCCTCAGACTGTCTGGGCCTCCTGCTCACCTGAGCACACTGCTCCCTCTCTGCCCCAGTAGAGGGCGCCCTCTCCCTCCTCCAAAAGCTCCCCCACCCACACTCCCCCAGCTTTGTCTTGCCCCAGCGCCTCAGTCCTAGGGTCCCCCAGTCTGAGAAGCCAGCCTTGGGCTGGGAGGCCCTCTGTGACTTGTTTGTGGCCTTGGGCTTTCCCTCCCAGACCTCATCTCCACTTCAGTAAAAAGACATGGTTAGATCATGAGATGACTTCTGAGGTCTCTCCCAGCTCTCGAATCCTGTATTAGTTTGCTTGGCTACTATAAAAAGTGCCACAGACTGGGCGGCTTGCACAACAGAGATTTATTTTCTCACAGTTCTGGAGGCTAGCAGTCCCAGAGCAAGCTGTCGGCAGGGCTGGGTTTTTCCGCTGCCTCTCTCCTTGGCTTGCAGATGGCTGTCTGCTCCCTCTAACTCCCCTCTGTGTCCTGATCTCCTCCTCTTAGAGGAGCACCAGTCATAGTGGATTAAGACCCACCATATGGCTTCTTTTTACCTTGATCACCTCTTTTTTTTACATTTTGAAGCCCAGTTTATGGATCTTTAATTTTATGATTAACGCTTTTTTATTGTGGTAAAATATACATAAAATTTACCATTTTAGCCAATTCTAAGTGTACATATAGTGACATTAAGTACATTCACACTGTTGTGCAACCATTACCATATCCATCTCCAGAACTTTTTCATCATCTTCCCGAACTGAAATTCTGTACTCATTTACACTAACTCCCCATTACTCCCTTCCACAGGCCCTAATAACGACTATTCTACTTTCTGTCTCTCAATTTGACCATTCTAAGTACTTCATGTAAGTGGAATCATATAATATTTGTCTTTCTGTGTCTGGCTGATTTCATTTACTATAATGTCCTCAAGGTTCACCTTGATCACCTCTTTAAAGGCCCTGTCACCAAATACAGTCACATTCTGAGGTACTGGGGGTGAGGACCTCAACCTATGAATTCTAGGGGGACACAATTCAGCCCAAAACAGATCCCAAAGAGGCGACGTCATCACCCTTGCTGAGTGTCAGGGCAGCGGGGAGGGCTGATGAGTAATGTGTATAAAGCACCTGTGGCGGGGCAGGGCACAGAGCTGGTGTTCAATAAACAGTAGCTGTGAGCATGCTGCTGGTGACAATGATGATGACAGTGACATTGGACGATGTCTCGGGATTGGCCTCAGCAAAGTCACCGTGCCCTTACCTGGTGTCCCCACGGGGAAGGCCCCCGTGAAGGTTTGTGTGTGCATCTCGCCCTCGCTCCTGGGTCTCTGGCCTGTCCCATCCCTCCCGTCAGGTGAGGAGCTCGCCAAGGACAGCTCCCAGGCCCTTGCCTCTTGCTTCCTCCGCGCCTGCCCAGTATGCCCCACGCAGGGGTGCTCACTGACCAACTCCAGGCGGAGGTGGTGGAGGATGGCAGACCAGGCAGATGAAGTGTTGAAGGTGGGGGGCTGAGTTCAGGGGAGTGAAGCCAGTCGGGGGCTGGAATGCAGAGCATCCAGGGAAGGGCGGGCCTTAGAGGTCATATAGGGGTTTGCATTATTTCCTAACAGCCCTGGGAGGCCTTTGATGGGTTTTCAACAGGGAGAGGTGTGATCAGAAGCGGATCAGGGGGGGGACTTCCCTGGTGGCGCAGTGGTTAAGAATCCACCTGCCAATGCAGGGGACACGGGTTTGAACCCTGGTCCGGGAAGATCCCACATGCCGCGGAGCAACTAAGCCCGTGCGCCACAACTACTGAGCCTGCACTCTAGAGCCCGCAAGCCACAACTACTGAGCCCACGTGCCACAACTACTGAAGCCCGCATGCCTAGAGCCCATGCTCCGCAACAAGAGAAGCCACCGCAATGAGAATCCCGCACACCACAACTAGAGAAAGCCCGTGAGCAGCAACGAAGGCTGTGTTAGCCAAAAATAAATAAAGAAAATAAATAAATGTACTAAAAAAAAAAAGAAGTGGATCAGGGGAAGTTGAGATGGGGTGGGGCAGTACCAGGGGAGAGAGCACCAGGTGAGAAGGGAGGGGGGGATGCGGACAAGGCAGGGACAGCGGGGAGAAGAGGGCGGCTGTGGTGCTGTGAGACCCTGGCGATGCATGGAATGCGGGGCGAGAGGAAGGGGAGGTACTAGAGGTGATTCCTGAGGGAACAGGGTGGGGAAGAAGATCAGAGATTGGGTTTTGCACACCCTGGGTATGAGGTCCCTGTGAGATACGCAAGGCAGGCAGGTGGCTGTATGGGATACCTGGCATGCTCAAGTCTTGGCTGGGGTTCTCACTCGACAGAGGAGAACTGACGTTGTGGGACTAGAAGACATCACTGGGAGATATGTGGGTGGGGCCGTGGGCCGGGACCACGTCTGGAGGAGCTACAGAGTCCATGGCCCACCAGACAAGCACGGGACGACAAAGGAAAAAACCCAGAGAAGTCTGTGCCCTGGACCCAGAGGAAAGAGAATGTTTCAAGAGGAAGGAAAGAGTCAGCTATTACCTAACTGCTGAGTTGTAGAAAGGACAAGGGGATATTCAAGAGGGGATATTCGGGGGTATATTCGGTTTGGTGACATGGAGACCATCCATCGGTCATCTCAGCAGCAGTAGAGCTGCACAAGATCAGAGTTGGTCTCAGAGGGTAGAGAGATGAAGAAAGGGAGGTGTCACTAAGGACCACCCTTTCAAGAAATTTGTCTGTGACGTGGAAACGGGGAAAGAAAGATTCAGAATATTTTTAAGATGGAGAAAGTCTGTGGATATTTAAATGGTGGTGGGAAGAAGCCAGGAGGAGGAGACAGGGTGAAGATACAGGCAAGAAAAGTGCCCATCGATAATCCAAGTCCCTGAAGGGGGAGGGGAGGTGGGCAGAGGGCTCTCTCGGGAAGAGTGGCTGCAGGTGCCAGGAGGCTGCGTTCTGGAACTTTGGAAACTGGAAACCGAGTACATGGTGGCTCTCCGCGGACCTGAGCCCAGCGGGGAGGGGGAAAGAGTTGGATGTTTGAAATCGTCACTATAGAGACACATAGCGGGGCTTCTAAGCAGGAGTACACACTCCGGTGAAAGCCCTGATGCGATGGTGAAGGAGAGGGCCTCGGCTGCCCCAAGGCGCAGCCCTCAAGCCAGTGCAGGACAGAGGGCAGCTGGGTGTCCAGGGCCGTCCAGCCCTGCCCTGTGTGGCAGGAATCCTCCCGCCGGCTCGGTTCAGTCTACCTTCCTTCAGGCTGAGGGAGCAAGGGGCGAAGGTCTGTTCTCCTACATCCAGCCCCATAGGGCAGCCAAGCCCCCGGCCTCACCGGCCAGCCGAGGATGTCCACAGGGGCAGCCAAGGCCTCGAGGGGAGGGGTCACGCTGGAGTACTGCTGAGTAACGCTGAGTACTTCGGTCCCTTTCCTCCTCCCACTCCCCGCTCCTGCCCCTGGTTCTCCTTCAGTCACCATCGTCTCTTTTCCCTTCATCTCTGGGGAAATGGAAAACAGCCCTGCAAGTGAGGGATGGAAGGGGATTTTGGAGCACAAGTGGGAGGGGGGAGGGAAACGCATGCATGGAGAAACAACAGACTCCCCTTTGGAGTGATTCTGCCCCACAGCCATGCAGGGCTGGGGTTTGGCTCAGCAGGACCAGCAAAGGGGCAAACTGGTAAGGGAATTTAGAGTTAGCAGGAGAATGATAGAAATAATGTCATCTGAGCAGACTAGAAAGGAAAATGAAGACAGGAGAGGATTGAGGAGAAAACAGAAGGGGGAGGGCGGGAGGGAGGGCAGGGCTGGTTGAGCCGTGGACAGGAATGGGGGCCACTCCCACTGGAGATCCTGGCCACTCTGGATTTTCCCAGGCCACTGGCAGAATCAGAAGAGACAGGGAGGGGCCAGGGTAGAGCAAAGCTGGCTGATGGGAGGGGCCCAGGGGACTGGAGGCCTCTGGCATCATGGCAGCCACTCAGGTTCAAGGTCTAGGAGCCTGAGTTAGGACTGCCTAGGCTGGGAGCAGGCTGTTTCAGGCCCAGCTGTGCATAGGAGGGAGGGAGGGAGAGAGAAAGAGAGAGAGGGGAGAGGCAGAGACGGGTGAGGAGTTTTCCCAGGTTGGGCTGGGTCACCTAACCCAGCAGGTGTCAGAGAGTCAGGAGGGAGAAGGGCCAGGCAGGGGTGGGAGGAAGAGGGTCTAGACTCCACTAGGGGGAGCCTCCCAGGTGGGCCTCAAGGGAGAGGGCCTCCAGGTCGAACCGTGTGGGTGCAGCAGGTGCCCTTTCTGCAGGAAATGCTTTCCCAAACCATTCAAAGGCATACGCGGCCTCAGAAATGTTAGGAGCCACTGGCTGAATGACATTCGGACACCATGTCCAAGCTAGGGCCTGTGGGAAGGGCCCGTCTTCCTGCTATGTCCCCAAGGCACGAGGGAAGGTGCTGCCAGGAAGGGGTGTGGCAGTTTCCCAGCTTGGTCCCTCTTCCCTGTCACCGAGCACCTCCCCTTAAAGTTCCCTGGTCCAGAATTATTCTTGAGCCCTGCTATGTGCCGGACACCAGGCTGGGTGCTGGGAATACACAGGCAAGTAAGCACAGTGCTTGTTCTTGAGACACTCACGGTCCTAGAAGGTAAGTGTTCCATCTCCTCACCTGGCACCAACCAGGTGGGATACAGAGTAGGTGCTCCAGGCCTTTGCACATGCTGTTTCCCTTGCCTGGAACACCCTTCCCCTCCCCACGCCCATCCCCATACAATTCCTCCCACACGTTTTAAGCCGCTTAACTTACCTCCTCCAGGAGTAACAAAGCCTTAGGTGTCACTCTATCTGGGAAGACTTCCTTGAACTCCCAAGGTTATGAGTGCCATGCCCCACCCCACCCCACCACTCCCCTTCCCCCCACCTCCCACCTCAGCTGAAGTTCTAAAGATGTGGTGTAGTTGTGACTGACGGTGTGGGCTCCAGAGCCAGAGTCTAGAGGAGGCCTGCAAATCCTGGCGCCTTCACTGACCAGCTGAGGGACCCTGAATAACTTACTTGCCTTCTCTAAGTATCAGTTTCCCCATCTGTAAAATGGAGAGGGTTTTTTGTTTGTTTGGGTTTTGGTTTTTCTTTTTTTTTTCAGCTTTCTTGAGATATAATTTACATAGAACAGTGTGTAAGTTTAAGGTGTACAACATGTTGATTTGGTACACATATATTACAAGATGATGACCACCATAGCTTAGCTAACACGCCTTCCTGTCACATGATTACCATTTCTTGTTTGTGGTGAGGACATTTCAGATCTACTCTCTTAGCCACACTCAAGTATATGATACAGTATTAGCTATAATCACCATGCTGTACATTACATCCCCCAAATTTGTTAATCGTCTTTTGTAATTATTGAGCTATAATTGACGTCTAACTTTATATTAGTTTGGGGTATGCAATGTGATGATTCAATATTTGTATATATTGTGAAATGATCACCACAATTAGTCTGGTTAACAACAATTACCACACATAATTACAAATTTGTTTTTCCTGTGATGGGAACTTTTAAGATGTACTCGCTTAGCAATTTTCAAATATACAAGGCAGTGTTATTACCTATAGTCACCATGCTGTACTTACACCCTCAGGAAAAAAATTAAGGTTTTAATAGTACCTATTTCATAAGATTATTTTGAAAATCAAGTAAGAAATTCCCCACAAAGCAACTTAGCACAGTGCCTGTCAAAGGAAATTCAAAAAAGTACTTAGTAGCTATTATGATTATGTTACTACTGTAGAAGTGATTGCATTAAGGAACAACCCTTGAGGGGGCAACGCCTCTCTGGTTTACCATGAGACGTCTTAGCAGAGATCCTGCCGCAAAGTAGGTGCTCAATATAAAACTGTTGAATAAATGACGACATTAACCCCTTAACTGATACCACTGAACCCTCTACTTCTGGCCATTTCTCTAGTTTTTCTGGTCCAGGCTCTTGGTGCTGTGAACTGGGGATCCACCTGGCAGGAGAGGGTCAGAATGAGAGCCGTGGGAGGGAGGCGTGGCCAGAAGTCCCAGAACCACCTGAAATGCCAGCGACAGCCTGTCAAAGACCAGCACTGTCTGCCAGCCCCTCATGCAAGTGAGGCCATCCTGACGGTCCCTTGCTGCCTGCTCCATGGGCCAGTTCTCTTCGCTCTTCCTTCAAACTGCCTCACGAGATTTGCTATTAAACTTTCCATGATTTTAGCACCACCTGCTGCCAACAAATATGAGACAGGAATAAAGTTGACCAACAGTTCCAAAAAAAAAAAAAAAAAGGACCAGCACTGTCGCATTAGGGACCCAGGGCCTGAGGGCGGGCAGCCTGTCCAAAGTAGGAACGTCCTTTCAAGGAAGCATCTTCTCCCCCTCCAGCACCACCACTCTGCTTACTCCAGGGTGCCCCTGGGTGCCTCCCGGACCCTGGGTCTTCCTTCTCTGCCCAGCTGGTTGGGAGTTGAGGAGTTACCCTTCCAGGAACAAGAGAAGGAACAGAGCACAGAGAGGCCTGGGGGGACAGAACGTAAAGGTGGAGAAAATGAGTGGAGGCATCTTAAGTTAGAATTTAGGCCTGGGGACCCCCAACATCTGATGCAAGAGGCTGTGGAGTCTGGTGGCCCTGAGTTCTTCCTAATTTCAGTCCTGTCCCCAACTTGCTGTGTGACCTTAGGCAGGTTACTTAACTCCTCCGGATCCTAGCTTCCCCTTCTGTAAAATGCAAATTGTGACATTGCAGTAGTGACAACTATCACTGCTTGTCCAGCCAAGTTCAAGGGCAGTCCCATGGTCACTCCAAGTGACCACAGGCCCTGGGTGGGGTCTCCCTCTTCCTCTTGAACTAACAGATACAGCAGGAAATGAGGGTTGAGAGCAAAAGACCACGTGATGGGACTTCCCTGGCGGTCCAGTGGTTGGGACTGGACCAAGGCAGGGGGTGCGGGTTCGATCCCTGGTCGGGGAGCTAAGATCCCACACGCCCCATGGCCAAAAAAACAAAACATAAAACAGAAGCAGTCATGTAACAAATTCAATAAAGACTTTAAAAATGGTCCACATCAAAAAAAAAAAAAAGAGCACATAACGTGAGGGCTGAGGCTGCCACAGTGGGCTTCATGCCACAGGACTTACAGGGAAGCAGAAATCTGAGTGGAGCAGTCTGGCTGGCTGAGAGGGGAATGGATGCAGAGAGAAGCAGAGACAGCAGAAAGGCCATTGCTAGAGCTGCCTTGATGTCTCTGCATCCCCAAACCCCAATCTCTGGGTATCCAAGCAACAAATACCCCTTGTCACCCTAAGGTCACAAAAGCCATAGCTGGAACCTGTATCCTGCTCACAGGGTCGTCTTGAAATGAAAGCATTAGCCCAGGGTCTGGCACGGAGTTGGTGTTCAGTGAGAATGATGATGGTGGGGATCAGAGCCCAGCATGGGTGAGAAGTCTCAGGAAGGCCCCTGCCCTGCAGCCCGCATACACGCTCCGTAGGCCCCTGGGGGGCAGGGGAGGGGTGGTGAGCGGCTGCACTCACTAAGCCTTCCCCTCCTGCTCCTCCCAGCACCACCCCGGCCAGGCCTGGGCACATGCTGATGTCCCAGCAGGGGCCATAAAGGTGAGGGAGGCGGAGACACACCCACAAGGCCAGCCCTGGCAGGGCTGGGCGAGGGGGGGGGGGCGGGGGGGGGCGACAGGAGCCGTGAGGTGGTGCCCCAGTGAGGGGCACTTTCGGGTGGCCTTGGTTAAGAGCACAGCTCTGAGCCAGAATGCCTGAGTTTGACCCTCTGTGTGACCTTGGGCAGCTCACCTAAGCTGTGTCTCAGTCTCCTTGCAGTAAAATGGGGATGAGAGCAGAACCTACTTCCTAGGGTTGAGGGGGAGGTAGAAAGAGGTCAGGATGGGCCAAAGTCAGAACAATGCAGCAAATAGACGATGAACACTGCAGGTGGTACCTGAAGAGAAGCAGCCAGATGCAGATGCCGGCTTTCAGTGGAGGAGAACAGACCTGGCCTGGGTGCTGGGCTCCCCCAGCCGCGGTCTCAGGACCGCTGCCTCTGGTCTGCTCTGGGATTCCCACGAGCACCGTCTCCTTCCTCCGCCCACAGCCCTGCAGCCCACCTACCCCTCATTCCAATCTCGAACTCCTTCCATACATCCTTTAGGCTCTTGCGCAAACATCAGCCCCTGGGAGAAGCTTCCCTAGGGGTCCTCTTCACCCAGGGCCCTCTGCTATTCTGTCTCAGACCCTGGGAGCATTTATCATAGAGCTTGAATCACAGGAAAATCCTGCCGTAACATTCATTCAGACAGAGCACAGTTGGGGGTTTCCTTGTGCCTTCCAGCTACCCACCCCCGCCACCATCAGCTGCTGGTGAACAAGGAAATACTCAAGTTCACGTCTTTGGGGGCAGGGACAGGATGTCCAGGAAGCACAGCCTGTGACGCCTCGGGACTTTCTCACGTCAGTGCCAGTTTAGTTATGCACAGTGTAATTTGAACTGTCTTTACATTTTGTGCCAGGAAAATAATCCACTTTTTAAATTCGATGTTTGCTTTATTTCCGCTTGCAAAACAAAAATCAGTCCCCAAACTAAAAATGTATCAACTTCAAAGTATTCTTAAACTACGACATTTGACTATGAAAATCATTTGATATGTCTTTTAAAATTATTTCATACAGGGCATCTATTAAAGCTCTGGATTGGGCTGCCTCGCTGAGAGCAGTGCCATAGCTCAGAATTTTTAGAGGCACAGCAAAGGTACTTACTATATTTTAAAATTTATTTTATGCAGAACTTCTTCTAGAACAGTGACTATAGCCACCTAAGTCCTCCTTTTCTTGATGATGCTAAGAAACCGTGTTCCCAACCAGAATATTTTTTTCTTTTCCATTATGGTTTATTACTATATTGAATATTATTATACTCAATTAGTAATATTGAATATTACTATTACTATATACTTATTACTATATTGAATATAGTTCCTGGTGCTATACAATAGGACCTTGTTGTTTATTCACTCGGAATTCATTTTTTCATTCGGAATTTTTCAATAAACATTTTTTTAGAGCAGCTTTAGGTTCATAGCAACATTGAACAGAAGGTGCAGAGATTTCCCGTACAGCCCCACTCCACATTGCATAGCCTCCCCCATTATCAACATGCCCCACCAGATAATACACTTTTCATTAACTTCACAGGAGCGTGGTCTCTCATTTTATAGTTGGACTATTTGGAACCCATTTAGCACAAAACTATGGGGATTGAACCTTAAGACACTTACTTGGTACCTGGATGTCTGCTCCCCCAGTGGGATGTAAGTTTCACAAAGGAGGAGTCCAGTCTGGGCTTCTCAGTGCTGCATCCCCGGTAGCCTATACGATGCTTCCCAGGAGTGGGAGCTGAACTTGAGAAAATGAATAAGACCCCCCACGGAAGCAGAGATCAAGCCACCGGTCAGGAGGCCTAACCAGGTAGCCAGTGATCACAGCCACATCACTTATCCTCAGCGTAAGGGGAGATCCAGAGGCCAACAGCCCTCACCCCAGCCCTCTCCTGTGATCACAGGATTCCAAGAAGCCCATAGAGAAAGACCATGACCTCTCTTACTCCCTGGGGAAACTGGCTCCGCAGCTGAACTGCTGGGAGCTCTGCTCTGCCCTCACCCAGGAGCGCTGGGGGTGAGCCAGGCTTCCTCAGTACCCCCAACCTTACCGTGATTTATGGAGAAGACAAACCCAGGAAGGAAGGCTCGATCAAGGACCTGCCAAGAAACATAATAATTTAATGAATTAAGCTCATTTGGATGGCTTGGGGGTTTTCTCCATTACATTTGTATCTTGATTCCAACGGTGTGTCTCTGGTGGGAGCCCCAATAAATCGGTGTCTCTGGTGGGGGGCCCAATAAATAGTCTGGTTTCTGAACAATTTGAGAAATAAAAGAGTAAAAACGAATCCACCAAGATGCAACAGTGGGGACCCTGTTCTCATGGAGGGCCTCATGACCTTATGCTGCTGCCAAAGAGAACACCCCAAAGTCCAGGAAAACAGCTGAAGGAGGGTCACGAATCAAGCTTCCTGCTACTGTCTGTTTATCTCTTATAGGAGTTTATTTGACGTTGTCCTAGGAAGTTATCCTTTGTGTCCCCCAAGGTAAGGCTATGTCCCAGGACAGAGAAGGTGGGAAAAGGTGACCCCTGTCACATGTGAAAGGTCAGGATAGAGCCCTGGGCGGGGTGGGGAGACCCTCCAGCTGGCACAGGGGTTGGTTTCATGTTAGTTTCTGTGTTTATTTCCCTTTCCTCATCCCTGAAGCTTGTGCAATGCTTTGTTAAATACCCCAATCTTGACTCAGCTGTGTTTAGGGAAATTGAGGCAATGATCCCAGTTTCAGCTCAGGCTGGACCAGCCACCTAAAGTCAACGGGGAGTGGCCACGGAGCTCTTTAGTGACAGAGCCAAAGGAAGCAGAATCCCGGGGGAAATTTGAGACTTCAGAATCCATTGGTGACCTGGAAGTGAAGTTTCGCTCTACACTGCTAACCCTGGAGAATTGGGACTTGAATTTATTCTGAGTCAGCCAGACCCTATATAGAAAGTCTCCCGGCATTCAGATCTGCTCCCTGGCTTTCCCCACCGGGAGATCTCCCAAGGGTCACGTCACTCAGAGTCTTCTTCCATGCCACACCCCCAGAGATGGAGGCAGATGCCCTGTCCCCTCCAGGTTCTCCATTGGTAGGAGAATCCTCCCATCTTTCCTTCCTGCCCATCTCCACTCTGCCTGAAGAGCAAGCTTGCAGTCACCCAAACGTGATCGTAAATGAATGTGTTCTCACCAGGCAGCTCTCCCACTGGGGGACGGGTGTCTGTCAACAAGGTTACTGTGGATTATGAACTGGATTTTCCACAGACTTCCACTAGGCAAGCAGAGATGTGTTTCTTTCCAAAAAAGGAGGGCAAAGGAGCAAAGTCGGGGAGTGGGAAAAGAAGTAAGCGAGGCTACATAGAGATCTCATTACCCCAGGATGTGGTTTTTAATTCAGTGCTTCCCTTGCAGCCTCTACCCTACCCCCAAGTTTATTAAGGGCTCCAGATTAAATACACAAGATGTACTTGTAACATGGAGACCCTGGCTCAGTCTCCTGAGACTGTCAGGGGAAAGAAAACAACCACAAATCGAGGAACAGAGAAAAAGCAGTCTGTGACTTTCAGAATCTCCTTATTCAGTTAATTGCTTAATAGGATATATAGAAGGAGGGGTTGGCATATCAACTGGGTGCTTGCAGCTCTAAAATCAGCCTTCAAAACACCCTGTTTGCCAGGTAGAGCATATTCTCTGTGGACCCCACTCCCATCTGCTAACCTTTCTGGAAGGCCAAAGAAGAGTAGAGAATTTACCTTTACAATATATTTATTAAGGAGGAGTTGCAAGCAGGAAGGGTCCTTAAATCATTGAGTCTTTAGGTAAGGAGCTTATGCCCTGAATGCTTCTATGAGTGCTTAGCTCCTGATTGAGAGACACATCTAGGGCATTAACAAAAGAGCTCTGATGAGGTACCTTAGAAAAAATTATCTTTGGGACTTCCCTGGCAATCCAGTGGTTAAGACTCCACGCTCCCAATGCAGAGGGCGCAGGTTCGATCCCTGGTCAGGGAACTAAGATCCCACATGCCATACGGCACGGCGGAAAAAAAAAGAAAAAATTATCTTTCTCCCCAGGGTTTAACTGGGGCCATCAACTGAATAAAGGGTCCCTGGTACCTAGCATGGTATGAAACATAAACTGACACTCAACAATTTGAAAACCAATGGTTGCATGGATGGATGGATATGTGGATGGATGGATGGATGGATGGATGGATGGATGGATGGATGAATGGATGGATGAAGGTGAAGTAGCTTCCCTTTTTGGGAGTTCCTTCCTT
This sequence comes from Balaenoptera acutorostrata, assembly GCF_949987535.1. Classification (NCBI taxonomy): domain Eukaryota; kingdom Metazoa; phylum Chordata; class Mammalia; order Artiodactyla; family Balaenopteridae; genus Balaenoptera; species Balaenoptera acutorostrata. The sequence goes on along the minus strand of NC_080072.1, from coordinate 99,442,868 downwards.
CAGCACTATCCCTAGAAGGGTCCAATCACATAGACACAGATTGGTTCTGCTGAATGAAGACTAGACAGCATATTAGGGTATGTGAAAGGAAGGAGGAGTAAAGAGATAGCTTCCAGAATGTATGGAAAGAAGAGACTGTTGCCAACTTATCCTAGTTCTGCATGTATCTATTAATCTAGCATTTGGATTGTTTTTTCTTTTTCAGCCACAGCTAGAAGTGCTACCACCTTTTCCCCACCACCTATCTCCCTTTGTCAGGGGCACCAGAGACTAAGCCAGAGGACCTTATGGACCATCTAGTCTGAAGAAGTACACGGCCCTCAGACACATTTTGTTTGGCCTCTGCAGTTATTTAAAATTTTGGATTGTATATTAACATGTAAAAATCAGATTTTATGTAAAAATACAGTTTTTTTGTTTTTCTTGGGGAAAAAAACCCCGAAGACCTGGCAATATTTCCCCAGCACTTTCTCCTAGTGACAGCTGACTGGCTCTGGGAATAGGTTGCCCACGTCAGTCAGGAGTACACTATCCACTTAGCCACAAGCCCCACCTTGCTCTACTGTACATACTGCCTGCTTCCCTCATCCAACAGTTTCTGTCTGTTTGGTCCCCAAAGTATATGAACCATTTACACAAATCCAACACCCTCAATCTACAGATGAGGAAGCTAAGGCCCAGAGGGGAAATGATTTGACTAAGTTCACACAACAAGCTATCGGCAGAGCCAGGACAGGAACACTAGTAACTACTAGTTTGTTTGTTAGTGTGTAGCATGGTGGATCTTTTAAATACTGTTAAATAAATGAATGTGTGAACTAATTAAACATCCATTTTTCCGACTACCTTGAAGTTTGCCCCATCTGTGCTATTACAGCTGTACCCTCCATGCCCACTCAAAGCACACACACCAGGGGTCATCCTGGACCAGCTCTCCCTGGACCAGAACTTTCCTGCCGATCTCTGTACCCTGAGATGGTGCAACTGAGATGTGGTGGTTGGGCTTGCCGTTCCAACATTCCTATTATCTACTGTCAAGTCCAAGTGTAAGGGGTTTTCTCATTTTTTTGTTGCGCAGCACCTTTCTCCCCTGCTTTGGCAACTGTCTTTCAATTTTCTCCTCCCCCATTCTCCATCTGTGAGCTTTTCCCTGGAGTTGATGGCCATTCTATTCCGAGAGGTAAGGGGTGAGGGGAGAGGCTGATTGGCTTGAACCAAGACATGGACCCTAAGACATCCCTTGGGTCTGGGGATAGGCACTACTCCATTCAAAGTCAATAAGTCTGGAGCAGGTAGTTACTGGTCCTCTAGGAAAGAGATTCCCTGGAAGCTGCTAACTGTCGTTTGGGGGCCATGATGAGAATGTTATCTGAGAATGGAGCCAACACAGAAGAAGAGGCACTGAGTAAGGGAAAGAGAAACTGGGTCCCTATTAAGTAGAACCCTGGGCATAGCCTCACCTGAAGTTGACGTACCCCTGGATTGTTCAGTTAGTGGGCCAACAAATTCTCTCTCTTGCGTAAGCCAAGTTGGGACAGGTTTCCTGTCATTTCCAACATAAAGAGAACTCCTGGGGACCAGGGCACTTTCCCAAATATTCTCCTCTAAGGAATAGAGGGTGTACGAGTCTGGACTCTCTGGGTTGCAAGTGATGTATGCAAGTGCCACGTGACTGAGCATCCTCTTAGAGAACATGGCACGGGTCTCTGCTCTGCACTAGGAACTGAGGTTGCAAGGATGACTAAGACATATAGCAGTCACGGCCCAGTAACAGGGGGAAGACTCCTCCTGGAAAGTGGATAAGACTCAGCAGGAGAGGACACGTTTGTAAGCCATTTAAAGGAGCTTAGACTAATTCTGGGGGTGGAGGGATGGCCACGATGGCCTGAGCTCACCTCCTCTCACAAGTACACCAAAATTGCAAGTATTTACAGAACAACTATCAATGAGAAGGACCCAAAGACTAGCAGAAACGCTTTTCCACAGCTAAAGATATAAAGAACCACAATGAGATGGGCAGAGAGGTGGAACGCAGTATAGTCAATACCCACACCCCCAGGCAGGCGACCCACAAATGGGAGGATAATCACAATTGCAGAGGTTCTCCCCAAGGAGTGAAGGGTCTGAGACCCATATTGGGCTCCCCAGCCAGGGGGTCCTGCACTGGGAAGATGAGTCCCCAGAACATCCGGCTTTGAAAGCCAGTGCGGCTTGTACACGGGAGAGCTGGAGGACTGTAGGAAAGAGACTCCGCTCTCAAAGGAGCACACAAAATCCCACATGCTCTGAGACTCAGCGCAGAGGCAGTAATTTGAAAAGAGCCTGGGTCACACCTACTAGCTTATCTTGGAGAGCCTTCCAGAGAGGCGGGAGGTAACTGGAGCGCATCCTGGGGACATAGATGCTGGCAGCAGCCATTTGGGGAGCTCATTCTATCATGAGAACAGTGGTGCTAGCAAGTTCCATCTTGGACTCCTCCCTCTAGCCCATTAGCCCCAAGGGCTTACCTGTCCACTAACTGGTCAGCACCAGTCTCAGGACCCACACCCCAACCAGGCCAAGAAGCCAGACCCACGGTGACCCAGCCCCACACACCAGTGAGCCTGCACCAGCTCTGGAACCCCCTCGGCCCCTGCCAGCCACGCCAGGACCAGCCCTGCCCCCCAGCAAGCAGCCTCTGCGTAAGGCAGAGCCTGGCAGCCAACTGGGCCAGGGCAGGTCCCGCCTACCAGTGCACCCACAGCAGTCACATCCCCAGTGACAGAAGGGCCAATGTAACCCACATACAGGGCACCCCTAGAACATATAACTCTGATGACCAGAGGGGAGTGTCCTGCCAACCCCCATAGGACATCTCCTACATAAGGCCACTACAAGATCAGGAAACGTAACCAACCTACCTAATACATAGAAATAAAAACAGAGAATTAGGCAAAATAAGGCAACAGAGGTATATGTTCCAAATAGAGGAGCAAGATAAAACCTCAGAAAAAGAACTAAGCAAAGTGGAGATCAGTGATCTACCCAATAAAGAGTTCAAGGTAATGATCATAAAGATGCTCAGAGAACTTGGGAGAAGAATGGATGAACAGAGTGAGAAGCTAGAAGCTTCTAACAAAAAGTTAGAAAATATAAAGAAGAGCCAGAGATGAAAAATGCAATAACTGAAAGAAAAAATACACTAGAAGGAATCAACAGTAGATTATACGATACAGAGGAACAGATCAGTGAACTGGAAGACAAAGCAGTGGAAATCACCCAAGCTGAACAGAAAAAAGAGTTTTTTACATTTTTATTTATTTATTTATTTACTGGGGGCTGCACCATGTAGCATGTGGGATGTTAGTTCCCCAACCAGGGATCAAACCCACACCGCCTGCAGTGGAAGTGTGGAGTCTTAACCATTGGACCGCCAGGGAAGTCCCTAGAGTTGGTTTTTTTGGGTTTTTTTGTGGGTTTTTTTGGCCGTGTTGGGTGTTCATTGCTGTGCATGGGCTTTCTCTAGTTGTGGCGAGCAGGAGCTACTCTTCGTTGTGGTGCGTGGCCCTCTCATTGTGGTGGCTTCTCTTGTTGCGTAGCACAGCATCTAGGCTCACGGGCTTCAGTAGTTGTGGCGTCCCAGCTCAGTAGATGTGGCTTGAGGGCTCTAGAGCGCAGGCTCAGTAGTTGTGGCGCAGGGGCTTAGTTGCTCTGCAGCATGTGGGATCTTCCTGAAGCAGGGCTCGAACCTGTGTCCCCTGCATTAGCAGGCGGATTCTTAACCACTACTCCACCAGGGAAGTCCCTAGAGTTTTTTTTCAATAAGGATAGTTTAAGAGACCTCTGCAACAACATCAAGGGTACTAACATTTGCATTATAAGGGTCCCAGAAGGAGAAGAGAGGGCAAAAGCATCAGAGAATTTACTTGAAAAAATAATAGCTGAAAATTTTCCTAACCTGGAATGGAAACAGATATCCAGTCCAGGAATTACAGAGAGTCCCAAATAAGATGAACGCAAAGAGAAAAATACCAAGACACATTGTAATTAAAATGGCAGAATTAAAGGTAACGAGAGAATCTTAAAAGCAGCAAGGAAAAAGCAACTAGTTACATAGAAGGGAATTTGCATAAGACTCTCAGTTGGCTTTTCAGCGGAAACTTTGCAGGCCAGAAGGGAGTGGCATGATATATTTAAAGTGATAAAAGGGAAACACCAAGAATAGTCTACCCAGCAAGGCTATAATCAAATTTGAAGGAGAGATAAAGAGTTTTACATACAAACAAAAGCTAAGAGTTCAGCACAACTAAACAGGTTTTACAAGAAATGTTTAAGGGACTTTTCAAAGTGGAAAAGAAAAGACCAAAACTAGAGATATGAAAATTACAAAAGGAAATATCTCATTGTGAAATATGATGTCAAAAATATTAAATGTGGAGGGGAATAAAATGCAGGCTTGTTAGAATGTGTTATAACTTAAGAGATCATCAACTTAAGATAGTTAGTTAGTTAGTTATAAACCTCTTGGTAACCACAAATCATGAATATCTATAATAGATACACACACCAAAAAACGAGAAAGGAAACAAACACAAAGGAAGAGAGCAAGAGCAGAATGAAGACCCATATATATGTTGCCTACAAGAGACTCGCTTCAAATCTAATAGCACACACAGACTGAAAGTAAGGAGATGGGAAAAAGGTATTCCAAGTAAATGGAAACAAAAAGAAATCTGGAGTGGCAATACTTACATCAGACAAAATTGACTTTAAAATAGAGACTCAGCCATAGAAAAGAATGAAATCTTGCCATTTGCAACAACATGGATGGACCTGGAGGGTATCACGCTTCAGTGAAATAAGTCAGACCGAGAAAGACAATCTACAGATTCAATGGAATCCCTAACAAAAAACCAATGGTATTTTTCACAGAACTAGAACAAATAATTCTAAAATTTGTATGGAAACACAAAAGACCCCAAATAGCCAAAACCATCTTGAGAAAGAACAAAGGTGGAGGTATCACGTGCCCTGATTTAAAACTATATTACAAAGTCATAGTAATCAAAACAGTATGGTATGGGCACAAAAACAGACACAGATCAATGGAACAGAACAGAGAGCCCAGAAGTAAACCCACACTTATACGGTCAATTAATCTATGACAAAGGAGGTAAGAATGTACAATGGAGAAAAGACAGCGTCCGGTATTGAGAAAACTGAACAGCTACATTCAAAAGAATCAAACTAGATTACTTTCTCACACCATATACAAAAACAAACTCAAAATGGATTAAAGACTTAAATGTAAGGCCTGAAACCATAAAACTCCTAGAAGAACACAAAGGGAGTACACTCTTTGACATTGATCTTAGTAATATTTTTTGGATATGTCACCTCAGGCAAGGGAAACCAAAGCAAAAATAAACAAATGGGACCTAGTCAAACTAAAAAGATTTTGCACAGTGAAGGAAACTATCAACAAAACAAAAAGGCAGCTTACTGAAAGGGAGAAGATATTTGCAACAGATATATCTGATAAAGGTTTCATATCCCAAATATACAAAGATATACAAAGAACTCACACAACTCAATGTCAAAAAAACAAACAAAAACAAACAACAACAACAAAAAACCAACCCAATTAAAAAATGGGCAGAGGAACTGAACAGACATTTTCCCAAAGAAGACACGTAGATGGCAACAGGTAAATGAAAAGATACTCAATACCACTAACATCAGGGGAATGCAAATCGAAACCACAATGAGATTGGAACAGAATAGAGAGCCTAGAAATAAAACCACTCACCTATGGCCAATTAATCTACAACAAATGAGACAAGGATATACCATAGAGAAAAGACAGTCTCTTCAATAGTGGTGCTGGGAAAACTGGACAGCTACATGTAAAAGAATGAGATTAGAACATTTTTTCACACCATATACAAAAATAAACTCAAAATGGATTAAAGACCTAAATGTAAGACCTGAAGCCATAAAACTCCTAGAAGAGAACATAGGCAGAACACTCTTTGACATAAATCATAGCAATATTTTTTTGGATCTCTCTCCTAAGGCAAAAGAAATAAAAGTAAAAATACACAAATGGGATCTAATTAAATTTAAAAGCTTTTGCACAGCAATGGAAACCACTGACAAAATGAAAAGACAACCTAAGGAATGGGAGAAAATATTTGCAAATGACATGGCCCATAAGGGTCTAATATCCAACATACATAAATAGTTCATAAAACTCAGTATCAAAAAAAACAAACAACTCAAAAAATGGGTAGAATACTTGAATGGACATTTTTCCAAAGAAGACATACAAATGGCTAACAGGCACATGAAAAGATGCTTGATATCGTTAATTATTAGAGAAGTGCAAATCAAAACCACAATGAGATATCACCTCACACCTGTCAGAATGGCTAACATTAAAAAGTCTACAAATAACAAATGTTAGCGAGGATGTGGAGAAAGGGGAACCCTTGTACACTGTTGGTGGGAATGTAAATTGGTGAAACCACTGTGGAAAACAGTATGGAGTTTCCTCAAAAAACTAAAAGTATGAACTACCATATGATCCAGCAATTCCACTCCTGGGTACATAACCCCCAAAAGTGAAAACACTAATTGGAAAACATACATGAATCCCATTGTTCATAGCAGCATTGTTTACGATTGCCAAGATATGGAAGCAACCAAATGTCCATCAACAGACAAGTGGATAAAGAAGTGAGATAGATAGATAGATAGATAGATAGATAGATAGATAGATAGATAGATAGATATAAATGGAATATTACTTGGCCATAAGAAAGAATGAAATTCTGCCATTTGCAACAATGTGGATGGACCTAGAGGATATTATGTTCAGTGAAATAAGTGAGATAAAGAAAGACAAATACTGTATATTATCACTTATATGTGGAATCTAAAAAATAAAACAAACCAATGAATATAACAAAACAGAAACAGACTCACAGATACAGAGAACAAACTAGTGTTACCAGTGGGGAGAAGGAAGGGGAAGGGGCAAGATAGGGGTATGGGATTAAGAGCTACAAACCACTGTGTATAAAATAAATAAGCAACAAGGATATATTGTACAGCACAAGGAAATACAGCCATTATTTTATAATAACTTTCAGTGGAGTATGATCTATAAAAATATTGAGTCACTATACATACACCTGAAACTAATATAACATTGTAAATCAACTATATTTCAATTAAAAAAACAATGTCAAAAGACAACAAATAACAAGTGGTGAGGATATGGTGGGAATGTACACTGCTGATGGGAATGTAAATTGGTGCAGCCACTATGGAAAACAGTATGGAGTTTTCTCAAAAAATTAAAAATAGGACTACCAAACAGTCAAGCGCTTCCACTTCTGGGTATCTTTCCAATGAAAACAAAAACACTAACCTGAAAAGATATATGCACTCCTACGTTCACTGCAGCATTATTTATAATATCCAATGTATGGAAGCAACCTAAGTGTCCTTCAATAGAAAAATGGGTAAAGAATGTGTGGTATATATGTACAATGGAATATTACTCAGCCATAAAAAAAAGAAATGAAATCTTGCCATTTGCAACAAGATGGATGGACCTGAAGGGTATTATGCTAAGTGAAATAAGTCAGACAGAGAAAGACAGATACCATTGATTTCATTTACATGAGGAATCTAAAAAACAAAACAAATGAACAAACATAACAAAACATAAAGAGACTCATAGATACAGAGAAGAAACAGGTGGTTGCCCGAGGGGTGCGGGTGGAGGAGGAGGGAAACAGGTGAGGGAATTTGAGAGGTACAAATTCCCAGTTACAAAATAAATGAGTCATGGGGATGAAATGCACAGCATGGGGAATATAGTCAATAATATAATAACTTTGTATGTGTCAGATGGTAACTAGACTTATTGTGGTGATCATTTTCTAATATATAGAAATATAGAATCTCTATGTTGTACACCTGGAACTAACATAGTATTGTAGGTCAATTATACTTCAGTTAAAAACAGTAATAATGAATAAACAAACAAATAAATAAAGGAGTTAAGACTAGTCAAAGGGTAACAATTCAGGATTTTTTTATTTTTCCGGTATAAAAATAATACTCATTTGTTTAAAATTCAAAAACTATACTAAAAAGTATAGATATTTTAAATCACCCAAAGCCCTACAAATCAGAGTAATCACTGTTAGCATTTTTTGTGTATTTCCTTCCAGTCTTTTTTTCTTTGCATAATTTTTTAAACTTTATTTTATTGTGGCAAGAACACTTAGCATGAGGTCTACCCTCTTAACAAATTTTAAGTGTACAGGAAAGTTAACTATACATGATTTTGTACAGCAGATTTCTCGAACTTATTCATCTTGCAAAACTGAAACTTTATGCCCATTGATTAGTAACTCCTCTTTTCCCCCTTCCCCTCCAGCCCCTGGCAACCACCATTTTACTGTGTTTTTATGAGTTTGAATATTTTAGATACATAATATAAGTGGAATCATACAGTACTTGTCTTTTTGTGACTGGTTTATTTCACTTAGCATAATGTCCTCAATGTTCATCCATGTTGTCACATATTGCAGAATTTCCTTCTCTTTTATGGCTGAATAATATTCCATTGTATGTATAGACCACATTTTGCTTATCCATTCATTGGTTGATAGACATTTACGTTGTTTCTACATCTTGGCTATTGTAAATAGTGCTGTAATGTACACGGGGTGCTAATATCTCTTTGAGATCCTGATTTCAGTTCTTTTGGATAAATACCCAGAAGTGTGATTGCTGGATCACATGGTAGATCTATTTTGAATTTTTTGAGGAACTGCCATCCATACTGTTTTCCATAGCAGCTGCACCATTTTGCATTCCCAGCAACAGCGTACAAGGGTTCCAATTTCTCCACATCCTTCCATAGTTTTCATTTTTTGGATTGTTTAAGAATTGTGACCCTAGCCTCTTCCTCTCAACCTGTGATGCCTGAGGTGAAGGTCTGTTTTCTGAGGCCAACTTTTGCAAGGTGGTGGGAGAAATCTTAAATAGTGGCTCACACACACAGCAGCAGGACGGAGATGGACCACACGCTGGATTGTGTTGGAAAAAGAACTTCTCCACTGGTTTCCATCGCCTCTCACGGAGGTTGGGAGTCCTGATCTTATTCCGGAACTAAGGAGGCCAATGCAGCAGAAAACCCTGCCACCTCGCTCCTCTGTAGCTAATAAGATGCACTGGCATTTGATGCCATGGGGCCCTGTTTTGTTGGAGAGTGGGCCACTGAAGCAGGTGTGGCATGCCCTCTTGCCCGTTCCCCACGCCCTTGAGCACTCCCTGAGCCCTGGCCAGGAAGGCTCTCCTGTGCTTTTTGTTTGCATGGGGTTCACACACCTGAGCACAGCCCCACCCTACCGTAACCCGTGAGAACGCCCGCCATTCCCTGTACCTCATCTGCCCACGTGAGGCAGGCCTGCAGGCCCATGCCACATGGCTGACCCAGAGGGAGGGACATTCCAAGTCTGCTCTGTTGGCCTGTCAGAGCTCCATGGCATGCCACTCCCAAGGTTTAGATTTGTGGGGAGAGGAGGGGCCGCATCTTAACTAGAGATCTGAGCTACATCTTCAAATTTAGCTTCTATCAGAGAATCTAATATCAGATTCCCTATAGGTAGGGATATATACATCCCAGTTTTTCTGGGATAGTCCCAGCTTATGCTTGTCCTTCTGGCATAATTATTAATAGCATCCCCTTTCACTTTCAAAAGTGTCCCAATTTGCACAATACATTATAGGGTGCTTGTGCAGAGTAAGAAGATATGAAATTACCTTCTCAGTGGCTGGCGTAATCTCTGGTGGTGGAGGGGAAGGGAGAGGGATACAGTTTGGATCCCCAAGCCCCTTCCAGATGGCACAAGTGCCATGGCTTATCAATCCCTGGTTTTAGCAGAAGTCACTGTAACCACAGGAAGTTCCAGGCAAGGAAGCAGGACAGTTCTGCAGGGAACTATCTCAGGGAAGATATTGCTCCATTAAGCCATCACCCAGCTCCCAGCCGGCACCCACACAACCTCAGGTCGCCAGGACCCTCTTGCTCTTTATCTTCTAAGTCTGAACCTCTCGCCTCAACCTGCACGTCCAGATTTGCTGCCAGCGCCCCCCCAACTTCTGCCATCATCCCCTTGTTTGGCTGCACTGAACCCTTCACACCTGACTCTACCTCTCAAGGGTCTCTGCCTTGGCCTCCTCCTTGACTACAGCTCAGTCCAGCTCCATCAGGGACCTCCCAGCCGAAGCTGTACCCACAGCAGGGACTTCATCCTGTGCCTCGAAGGCTCTTGATGGAGACCCACACATTAGACAAGACTGTAACCTCCACAGTTTGTCTTCTGAAATTCTGCCTTTGGCTCACTTTAAATTTCTGCCCCATCTTTAATATTTTCCACTGGCTCCTTCCCTTCACCATTAGACCTTTGTATGTTTATTTATTCATTCATTCATTCAGTGTTACTTATGGGCCTGTCAGGGTGCCAGGCGGAGGATGCAGGTCTTCCCTCTCCTTTGTCACTGCTGTCCCTACCACTCAGCTCTCCTTCCTAACCTAACCTCTCCAGGAAGTGACCTGTTCACAGCTCCCATTTACTTGCTCCCACTTTGCAGTCTTCTGCCCCCACTGATATTCTAAAACTGCCCCTGCTATGCTCACCAGTAACCTCCGGGTTGCCAGACCAGGAACTGTCCCAGCCTCTTGGCCTTGGCACTATTGGCCCATTTCTTCTTCTCTTGGTGACCTGGACGTTGCCTTTCCCTGACTCTTTCCTGCATCCCACCTGCATCCCACCATCTCCGCCCACCCAGGATCTCCCATGTGTCTTGAGAGTATACTGACCCAGTCCCTGGAATTGACTTCATTTTATGGTCCAGCTTCTGTGCCTAGGGGAAGGGGGCAGTCCCACCTCTGACCTATTTCACTTAGCATAATGCTCTCAAGGTCCATCCATGTTGTCACGATAGCAAGATTTCATTCTTTTTTATGGCTAAGTAATATTACAGTGTGTGTGTACACTAGATAGATAGATGATACGTACTTACATACATACATACATACATACCTCATTTTCTTTACCCATTCATCCATCCATCAGCGGACACTTAGGTTGTTTCCATATCTTGGCTATTGTAAATAATGCTGCAATGAACACGAGGGTGTAGATGTCTTTTCAAGTTAGTGTTTTCATTTTCTTCAGATAAATACCCAGATGTAAATTGCTGGATCATATGATAGTTCTATTTTTAATTTTTTGAGGAATCGCCATACTGTTTCCATAGTGACCGCACCAATTTACATTCCCACCAAAAGTGCCCAAGGGTTCCCTTTTCTCCACACCCTGACTAATACTTATTATTTGTTCTTTTTGATAATAGCCATTCTGACAGGTGTGAGGTGATATTGTGGTTTTGATTTTCATTTCCCTGATGATTAGTGATGTTGAGCATCTTTTCATATACCTGTTAGCCATCCATATGTATTCTTTGGAAAAATGTCTATTCAGATCTTCTGTCCATTTTTTAATTGGATTGTTTGGGTTTTTTGCTATTGAGTTGTATGAGTTCTTTACATATTTTGGATATGAATGCCTTGTCAGACATATGATCTGCAAATATTTTCTTCCATTCAGTAGGTTGCCTTCAGTGTGATGTCCCACTTGATTTTTGCTTTTGTTGCCTTTGCTTCTGAATCAGATTCAAAAAATCATCACCAAGACCTCTGTAAAAAAAGCTTACCGCCTATGTTTTCTTCTAGGAGCTTTATGGTTTCAGGTCTTATGTTCAAGTCTTAGTCCATTTTGAGTTCATTTCTGTGTATGCTGTAAGATAGTGGTCCAGTTTTCCCAACATCATTTATTGAAGAGACTGTTCTTTCCCCATTGTATATTCTTGGCTCTTCTGTTGTAAATTAGTTGGCCATATGTATGGGTTTATTTCTGGGCTCTCTATTGTGTCCCACTGATCTATCTGTCTGTTTTTATGCCAATACCATACTATGACTTTGTAATATAGTTTGAAACTAGAGAGTGTGATATCTTCCAGCTTTGGTTCTCTTTCTCAAGATTGCTTTAGCTATTCGGGAACTTTTGTGATTCCATACAAATTTTAAATTGTTTGTGCTAGTTCTGTGAAAAATGCCATTGGAATTTTGATAGGGATTGCACTGAATCTGTAGATTGCTTTGGGTAGTATGGACATTTTAACAATATTAATTCTTCCAATCCATTGAGCACTTGTTGCCCGTTTTTGAACTTCATATAAATGGAATCATACAGTATGTAGTTTTTTGTATCTGGGTTCTTTCACTCATCCTTATATCCATGAGATTCACTCACATTGTTGTGTATAGCAGTTATGTGTTATCTTTTTAATCACTGAATAGTGTTCCATTGTCTGAATATTCCACAATTTATTCATTCATTCTACTGTTGATGAGTTGTTTCCAATTTCTGTTATTATGAATAAATATGCTATGAATACTTTTGTTTATGCCTTTTGGATGACATATGCACTCATTTCTCTTGGATATTTACCCAGTAGTGAGATTGCTGAATTATATAAAGCTATATACTTAGCTTTAATAACTATTTCCAGACAGTTTTCCAAAGTAGTTGTACCAATGTACATTCTTCCAGCAAGGTATGAGATTTTCAGTGGCTCCAATCTTGACCAACAGTGGTAATCTCAGTTTTAAAAATTTTAGCCATTTGGGGGAGGGAGGTGTAGTGATATCTCATTGTGGTTTCAATTTGCATTTCCCTGATGACTAATAATCATGAATGTCTTTTAATATGTATATTGGCCACTTGGATATATAAAATGCCTGTTCAAGTCCTTTGCCCTTTTTTAAATTGGCTTGTTTGTCTTTTTGTTTGTAGGAGCTCTTTATATACTCTGGATATGAGTCTTTTGATGGATCTATGTATTATGCATGCCTGCTCCCAGTGTGGGGTTTGCCTTCTCTTTTTTGCGTGTGATTTTTTAAAAAATTTTTAACTGTTGTAAAATATACGCAACATGAAATTTATCATTTATAAGTGTATAGATCAGTGACATTAAATATATTCATATCTGCAATCACCACCACCATCTAACTCCAGAACTTTTTCATCTTCCCAAACTGGAACTCTGTACCCATTAAACACTAACTCCCCATTCTCTTCTCCCTCCAGTCCCTGGCAACCACTGTTCTACTTTCTATCTCTATGAATTTGACTATCCTAGGAACCTCATATAAATTAGAATCATATAATATTTGTCCTTTTGTGACTGCCTTATTACACTTAGCATAATGTCTTCAAGGTTCATCCATGTTTTAGCATGTGTTAGAATTCCCTTCCCCTTTAAATCTGAATAATATTCCACTGTATGGATAGACCACATTTTATTTATCTATTCATCCTTTGATGGACACTGAGTTATTTCCACCCTTTGGCTACTGTGAATAATGCTGCTATAAACATGGGTGCATTGCCCTGTCTTTGGTGAAGAAATATTCTTGTTTTTTTTAAGTCAGATTTATTGAGGTATAATTTACATTCATTCTTTTTAGGTACTACAGTCTATAAATTCTGAAAACACATGCAGTCATACAGCAATCAAGACAGAGCATTTTTTTTTAATAAATTTATTTATTTATTTTTGGCTGCGTTGGGTCTTTGTTGCTGTGCACAGGCTTTCTCTAGTTGTGGCGAGCGGGGTCTACTCTTCGTTGCAGTGCGCGGGCTTCTCGCTGCAGTGGCTTCTCTTGCTGCGGAGCACAGGCTCTAGGCACACAGGCTTCAGTAGTTGTGGTACATGGGCTCAGTAGTTGTGGCACGTGGGCTCAGTAGTTGTGGCGCACGGGCTTAGTTGCTCAGCGGCATGTGGGATCTTCCCAGACCAGGGACTGAACCCATGTCCTCTGCCTTGGCAGGCGGATTCTTAACCACTGCACCACCAGGGAAGCCCCAGTTATCTATTTTATACATAGTAGTGTATATATGTCAATCCCAATCTCCCAATTCATCCCACCCCCCTTCTCCCCTTGGTATCCATACGTTTGTTCTCTATATCTGTGTCTCTATTTCTGCTTTGCAAATAAGTTCATCTGTATCATTTTTCTAGATTCCACATATAAGCCATATTATACAATATTTGTTTTTCTTGATAGAACTCTTACAAATACTGTATGATTTTACTTATATGTGGAACCTAAAAAACAAAACAAACAAAACAAAATTAAAACTGACTCATAGATACAGAGAATAAATGGGTGGTTGCCAGAGGGGCAGTAGGTGGAGGTGGCAAAATAGGTGAAGGGTATTAACAGGTACAAACCTCCAGTTATAAAATAAATAAGGCACAGGGATACAATATACAGCATAAGGAATACAGTCAATAATACTGTAATAACTTTGTATGGGGACAGATGGTTACCAGACTTATCGTGGTGATCATTTCATAATGTATGCAAATGTTGAATCACTATGTAGTACACCTGAAACTAACATAATATCGTATGTCAATCATACTTCAATTTTTAAAAGGAAAAAAGTTTAATTAAAATTTTTAAAAATTTTTGAAAGAACTCTCTTGTGAAAGCCTATAAAATTTGTTCTAATGTTATAGGACTATTCAGAATTTTGGTAAGTGACATATCTTCTAGGGATTTGTCCATTTTATCTAACCTCAAATTCATAGATGGTATTATTTGTTGACATTATTTTATTATTTTTAAACATTGTTGTATCTGTAGTTATATGCTCTTTTCACTCATACTGTTAAATATATATGTTTTTCTCTCCTTCTCTCTCTCCCTTCCTCCCTCTGTCTCCTAATTACACCAGGGATTTGTCTATTTGTTTATCTTCTTGAAAACCCAACTTTAACTTTTGTTGAGTCTTTCTACTGCATCAGTGTTTTCTGTTCCACTGATTTCTGCTCATATTTTTACTATGTCCTTCCTTCTGCTTTCTTTGGGCCTATTCTGTTGTTCTTTTCTCAACCACTTAGTTTGGATACTTATATTAATGTTCATCAGCCTTTTTTCTTTTCTAATATAAGAATATAAAACCATAAGTTTCCCTTGAAACATTTTTGCTGTATCCTACAAGTTTTTATATGTAGTATTTCCATTATCATTCAGCTTTAATTACTTTTTTTTTAACGTGACATCTAACGTTGCCAACTTTATTTTGTGCATTTGTGTAAGAACATTTAGTTTACAGGTTTCGGGGCTCTCTCAAACTGTATAATTTGCTTTGAGAAGTACACTCAATACAATTTTTTAATTGTTTAAAGCTGCATTCAACATCAAACTTACCTTGGGTAACTTTTGACAACTTACATCTGTGGACAAAGCTAATAGTGTTTTTTTAAACATCAACAGCACCTTGCCTGAACAGGACTTTAAAGAAATTAATATATTGAAAAAACATATTTGAACCCTTATTTGATTACTTTAATTGCACCATTAAAACATTTGACTTAAATTATTGGACCATTCCAGTCAGTGTACTGTTCTGATTTATCATTGTGTAGGCCAATTGGCCTGTCAGTGCGCATGTCTTTTTCGCTGGTCTTATAATTTTTGTGCAATAATTAAAGGCAAAGGACTAGATGCACTATTGTGTAAAGAGATTACACATGACTGTACCCTATTGCACTTAATCAAATAGTATGTGGGGATTTACAATCGCTTGCACTGTTTCACAAAATAAATATCTCATGTCAAATACTAGATAAGCATCTAAGTTATTTCTACTTAATCCTGTTTAGATAATAGGGACAGAATAAACTGTGGTACAGAATAAACCTGGGCCCTCAGCTGCCAGTAGCAGCTTCAGTTTCTTGGGTGGTCAGGGGACCCGTTCTGTTAGAGGATCCAAAGTAGACCACACCCTGATATAAGGTAGGCGCTATTATCCTCGATTCGTATTTTTTAGAGTCCTGCTCCTGAGCTAGAGTTTACACCAACTGCCTACTACCCCTGCTAACTTGGGGCCCCCCTCCAGTTATTAAGCACCAAAGCGGCTAGACATGGCACTTGTGCATACCTGCCCTTCAACACGTGCTGCCTTGTACTCAGAAATGATGCACGTTTCACCTAAATCCAGGAGGGATCGTTATCACCTAGAACGTGGATTACGAAGGAGTGACTGTGCATTTATCTAGGTGCCTATCTTGTGCCCCGCAATGCACAGAACCCTGTCATTGTAAACTGTTCAAGCTATCTGGGGCATATCCAAATAAGCAGTTGACCCTCAACGGCGGTTTTTCTAAGTAGTCCGTGAATACACCGCAGCCAGACGAGTTCAGCCCATGCAGCTCAAGACCGGGAGCCAGTTCGTGTCAAGTGCACTACGGCCCTCACTCAGTCTGTTCAAGGCCACAGCCGGATTCTTATCTCCCCTCCCTGCAGACGCCCTCCACGCCGCGGTTAAATGAACCTGCCCGTCTCACTGATTTCCACGGAGAGGACACTCGGACTCACAGGACAGGCACAGGAATAAGCAGAGACTGCAGGACCCCCGATGTCTTCCCCAGCCCCCAACCCCGGCAGCCCAGGGCTGCCGTCTAGCTCGCGGTTAAAAAGGCCGCCGCCGCTGGGGCAGACGGCCCCAGTTAAGCGCAAGCGCGTGCTGCTCCGGCGCAGCAGCCTGACCCCCGGCGCCACGCGCAGGCGCGGCGAGGGCTCAAAGGAAGCGCGTTTAATTACTTCTAAATTTATGCGATGCTTTCTTCTTGATTCATGAGACAGGTTTTGGGTTTTTTTTCCAAATGTATAGAAAATGTTTTAAATTGTCCTTTTGTTATAAACTTCTATTGAATTGTTTTGTAAACAGAGAGTCTATTATAATGCTTACACTTTAAAATATGTAGGGAAATTTTATCATTAATTTTTATGGATGTTCCGTGTATGCTTGGGGAAACAAAATGTTTTCTAATTGTTCGATGCCAAATTTTATATAGGTCCATTAGAAAAAGTCTGTGTTGTGTTTCCATTCATTATACCATTGCTGATATATATTTTTCTACTTATCAATAATCAAGACAGGTGCATTGAAATCTTCCACTAAAATGAAGGATTGTTCATTTTTTCCTTGTTGTACTATTAATGATAGATGTGACTTGAACCTCTTTGGATACTGCCTGTCCTTCATTCCTTCTCTTCTCTCCTTCTGACTTTAGACATTTATCAAACCATCTGATTCTAGCTTCTCTCTCTTAATTTCTCATATTCTCCATCACCTTTTCCTCTTTGTGGCATTCTGGATAATTTCTCCAAATACATCTTTCCGTTTACTACTTTTTCTTCAACTGTGTCTATCAAAACTGTGCTTTTTAAACCTATCCACTGAGTTTTCATTTCAACAATTACATTTTTCATTTTGAGGTGATCCTTTTTTTTTGAGGTTACATTCATATAACTTGAAATTAATCATTTGAAGTCAGTAGCATTTAGTACATTCACAATATTGTACAACCACCACATTTGGTTTTTTTTATTTCAGATCTGTTTGTTCCTGATAATTTCCTATTATATGCTCTTTGTAATTATATTTCTTTGAAGCACTACATTTTTATACATTTAATTCTTTAAACATTTCCTATATAACTAGTCTATACTGAATATCTGACACTCCATCATCTGCAGTCCTTGGAATGTACTGTTCATTATTGTCCATTGTTTCTGTGACTCTCAGGCACAGTAACTTGGCTTCTCATGGGTTTGGTCATCTTTATTCAAGAGCTCATAGTAATAATCTGTGAGGGTCCTTTGAGCCTAACTTGAGAAAGCTTTCCTCCAGAGAGGGTTTGCCTCTAAGTACTCTGCTTGCTGGAAGGCACCTCCAAACAAAACCACCTCAGCCTCCATTGAGAATCTGGCTCAGAAAAGGAATCCAGAATCAGCATCTGCATACCACCTTCCAATGTCAGTGAACACATGGTGGTGTGGATATATGATCCGACCTCAGGGCTCTCCCCCCACCACACCCCCATGCCTACTGGTCCAGCTGGTTCCCACCACCCTGCTCCACCCCAGCCCCTGATCCAGCCACCTCAGCTACCATGGGGGAAGTGAGAAGCTCCTTCTACAAGTCTTCGCCATCAAATCCCAGGCGCTAGCTGCCGCAGATGGGGCTGTAGCCACTCTACGACTAGATCATGATTGTTTGTTTTTGGTGGTGGGCCTCTGGAGACCTCTCCTTTTGTGAGAACAGTGATGCATCAAAGATTATGTTCTATCTGGGGTCAAGCTGTGGTGCAGCAGGACTCTCTGAGCCCCCAGTAGTCATGATTCTGGTCCACTCCAGCATTTACCCATAATTAAGCTGATATTTCTATCTCCACCCTGTGTCTCTGTCTCCCAATTAGCTGTGAATTCAGGCACGGAAAGGGGATTTATTTATTGGGTCCCCTCAAATGCCAAAAGAGCACAGCTGGGAAGAATTGGGAAACACAGAAGGGGGTTGTGTGAGCATGGACTGCCCCCTCTGAGCCTGTTTCCTCTAAAATAAAATGAGTATAATCCTACCTGGGCTGACTAGTCCCAGGGTCATTGTACAATTAAATGAAAAGACAGGTGGGGAAGATCTTTGAAAGCTGAAATAACTCAATAAATTTGCAGGATTGTTAGTACTGCAAACATTATTACTGCTAAAATTAACTATAATAACCAGCACCAGGGTTTCATGAACCAGCTCCACAGACAGGAAAGATGGAAAATCTTCACAATGCTCTTGGGTTTCCTGCTTTGGCAATGGTGTGGAGACATGGTGACAGCCAGTTTCTCAACTGCAGTTATTTTGTTTCATGCCCTTGAAATAAAATATTTCATGCCCATTTCCTGCAAAAATGCCACCCAGATAAAGTTCTTGAGCCATCATTCTCAAGGTGTTGACTAATGAGCTTGTTATTTTCAGCCTAAAGAGCCCTCTCTTTTCCTCTTCCCTTGACTAGATGTACCCCCGCACCCCACTATTTGAACTCACTCCCTTACGTGAAAAGAGGTCGAAGTTGCAACTGAGTTCTGCTATATGTGGCAATTCAATATTTTTCAACCTTTTTTTACTGCAACTCATAGCAACATACACAATTTACACAGCAACCCAGTACAAATACACACGCACACACACACACACAGATTTTCATAAAGCAACTCCTACCTTACATATCATGTATTTTCATATTTTCAATCCCATTCTATCCTATACTATTATAGTCTACTTGATTTTTTAAAATTATGGTCACAACTTATTAAACTGATTTGCATCTTGAAAAACATGGGAAAGTAACAAAGGAGGGTGTATGTCCACCTCTTAAGGTCCTGAAGAAAGACATGGGCTTCTCCCCTGCATCTCTCGATATGTGCTAGAGACAGTACAGTTTAACCCAGAAGCAGGGATGACCAGGGTGAGGTCTAATTCCTCTTTTCTCCGAGGCAATGCCTGCCTTCCTTCCTCTCATCCTTCCTTCATAAAATAGGTATTGTGCACCTATTATTTGCCAGGCACTGTGCTAGGTGCTGAGAACACAAAGATAAGTGAGACTGTGGAACAACTCCCCGGAGGGGACAGACACCCCCTCAGCTAATCAAAGGCTTAATGGTTAAACCCAATGGGTTAATGAAAGAAACCCAGGGAATGTGAGAGGCCAAGCCTCCTCCCCATCCTGATACTCATTCCATGTGAAAGTGGTTCCACAACACTACTCTCCTGGCCCCTCTCTACCCTCCACACACTTCACCCCAAGGGAGGTGGAGGAATCTGTCTGGTGATTTTGGAAGGAAAACCTGGCATGTGTGACCCTGACATTTTCTTGTCCTTTTCTTCTCAAATCAAACTGCCTTGGCAGTGGGCATCTCTTACCCTGTCCTCCAGGCTGAAAGTTTTACAGAGGACCTTCCCCAGCACTGCCTGGGACGAGGTGGGTAAATGGATCACATTCTAGAGTTTAGTGTTATGAAGCCCACATAAAAAGTCACAGTCTCTTGGTGGGTGGAAGATCGATGTTGTTTAAGGGTACAAACTTGCAACAAGTAGCAATAAGCCATAGAGATCTAATGCACGGTATAATTAAAATAAACAATATTGTACTATAATTATGTAATGTGATAAATATCGCTACAACAGCAATCATATTACAATATATAATATATCAAAGTAACAGTTGTACACCTTACGTTTATACAATGCTCTATGTCAAATTTGTTCAATTTTTTTAAAAGTCACAATCACCAACAACAGCTCTTTCATAACGCAATAGCTCATCTCCATCTGCCTGATACCCTGTCACCCTGTCTTCATATTCATTGTTCCAGGATTTAGGCAAGGAAGAGGGGTGCTATTTAGAGGGTCTCCTTGCACACCCAGCATCTCCCACAAGTGAATCTTAGCCCTTCCCAATGCACATCCCCATCCTGGCTTCTTGCTGTCTCTTTCTACCTCTCTCACCAGTGTTTTGCTTCTCAAAAACCCAGGAACCAAGTTGGCAAAGACAGCCATCTCCACAACGGGCAGATGCGGGAGAAGATCCTCCAAAAAAGACACACATGTCTTTAGTGAGCAGAGGGGGAAAGAGGCTGTAACACTCACATCCACAGGGTGATCCACAGATCCAACCCTCATCTCGTTCTTAAAGCCCAGATCCAATCACCTTACCCCCACTTATAACCTTCTGATGTCTCATAACAAAACCTCTTCCCTCCACTGGGAGAGCTAGTCCTCTTCTCCTTTAAGGCAATCCCGAGTCCCCTCCTCTGTAATACTTTCTCTGACTCTCATTGCTGCCAAAATATTGGCTCCCTGTACACCCATGCCGAAATGAGATACGGAGACAGTTTTGGAGGAGAAGGAAAGGGTGGCTTTATTCTTTGCCAGGCGAAGAGGGGAACACAGCAGGCTAGCATCTCAAGAACTGTGCCCCCCTCCCTGGGGAATAGGGAGAGGTCTTGTAGTCAGGGCTGGTGTTCAGGGGTATGTCATAAGGATCAAGGCAGTAACAGTCCTTCATTCTTCTTTCTTCTGCAGAGTTTCAAAAGGGTGGTGTTGCTGACAAGATTAGGGTGTGTGTAGGGTCTCTGGTGGTCTCCTAATCTTGATGAGCTTCTCTGGTCCCTTTAATCTCGCCTCAGGTGGTTTCCTGGCTGCTCCTCCCTTGATTTGCAACTGTTCGAATCTGCCCTTTGGAACTCAGGGAAGGTCATGGAGGCTGGAGTCTTGCCTACAAGAAATGGAGGACAAAAAGGCCTCCATGCCTGGGAACCCCATAGGGCCCTGCTCGGTTTCACCCTGGGCAGAGGGATGTGAGCTCGGGAAGCATATTTAACTAGTTTCTGTCACAATGGTTTAATGCAGGTATTGGCTAATGTGCTTTGATTTTTAAGTTTCAATGAAATTGGCTAGAATCCCATTCCCACCTCCATCCCCCGTCCCTCTGGAATTCTAAAGGGCATATACAGCTAATGGAGTCTCTAGTCACCACTGCTTCAGCCATACTTTGCCTAATTTGTTCAATAAACAGGTGCATTGTCCTCTCATAATGCTGCCCCCATTCTGCACTAAAATGATCCAGATGTGAAATTCACACACACACAGAGGCCTTTATATATTTAGTAGATTTGACTAAAGGTTTGTAGGAGTTACATTACAGAACCCAAATGATTTAAAATGAAATACTAGGCATCCTGTTCTAAGAATTCTATCAAGACACTTTCCACCTCTCCACCTATTACTTGGCCCTCTCTTTTGCCCTCTGTGATGTCCAATTCCTATAGATTTCTTACACAGATTCGTTTGGGTATCACTCTCCTTTCTCAGAATCCAACCAATCCTCACTCCCAGCTCCTTCCCTTCCACCTCCACATGGCTCATCGGAAAACTTTTCTAAATGGACATAGTTTCCCCCAAAGAGCAATTGCAGTGCAGGTTGTAATTGTAATAATTTTCACTCCACTGTATATGGTCATGTTTGTTATAATTGTGTAACAGGGAAGAGCCAAATCTGACTACATGTTGGATCTGTTTCTTTTACTTTAACCTTTGCTTCCCGTTGCTTTTGTTCACTAAAAGGATACTGTCTATACATAATGGCCTGCCCCGGGCAACCCTACCCCTCTGCCTGAATGTTAAACCAAAGTGCCTTTTTTCAGGGAAACATCCAGACCCTGTCCGCCTGTGGATGGCTGCAAGAAAGAAGAAATTAACACAACCCCTCCCCCAGGCTGGCCATTCCAGGGGACAATTGCAAAACTTATGGCCTTTTTACTTTATTTCCTCATCTCCTCCCCCTCTCTGTTCTTTAAAAGAAACTGGCATCCAAACCCCAATAAGATGTTTTTTTGGAGACATTAGTCTGCCATCTTCTCAGTCTGCTGACTTTCCAAATAAAGTCGTATTCCTTGCCTCGATACCTCATCTCCGATTTATTGGCCTGTCATGCGGCCAGCAGAGCGAGCTCGGACTCTCGGTAACAACTGCATGTTTTTAAATATTGTTCTCTAGAAACAGAGAGCATCTGGGAGCAGCTAGAGGGCAGGATCTGCACAGGTCTTCCTGTTCTTCGTGTGGCAGGTAATCTTGAAGATATTTATGATTTCCTCCTTGCCATTTCCGTTTTCCCTTTCCTCTCTCCAATCGACAATTCCTGTTCTTCCTCGCTTCTGGGAGGGCAAAGACTGCTGGTTGTTATTCTTGTTCTTGTAGTATCTGAAGCCCCACATTTTAGCTGTGCTCATAGACATCCAGAGTAAAGACATTTGCCAACCTCCTTCATAATTAGATGTGGCCATGTGACTAAATTCAGTCCATCACGTATGAGCAGAAGTGATGTGCACTGAAAGGGAAGGGGCACTTCCTTGCCTCTCCCTTCTTCCTCTTTCTGCTGGCCAGATGTGGGCCCAGGGACATGATGGGGAGCTCTCGGGGACCATGAAGATAAGAGCAACATCCCAGAGTGTGACAGAGCAGGAGGTCAGAAGTGTGAATCCCCAGCCCCACGTCAGCCCGGATGCCCACGTTCACACTGGTTCATGAGATAAAAATTAAGTCCCAACATGTTTAAGCCACTGTATTCTGGGTTCCTTTGTTACAGCAACCAAACACAAATCCTAACTATATTAGTTTCTTAGGGCTGCCATAACAAAATGCCACAGACAGAGTGGCTTAGACAACAGAAATTTACTTTCTCACAGTTCTGGAGGCTGGAAGTCTGAGGTCAAGGTTTCAGCAGGGCTGGTTTCCTCTAAGGCCTCTCTCCTTGGCTTGTAGATGGCCGCCTTCTTCTGGTGTTTTCACATGGTCTCCCTGCTGTGCTTGTCTGTGTCCAAATCTCTTCTCATGAGGACACCAGTCATTTTGGGTTAAGACTCAACCCGAAGATTTCATTTTTAACATAATTACCTCTTTGAAGCCCTTATCTCCAAATGCTGTTACATTCTGAGACACCAGGAGTTAGGACTTCAACACAGGAATTTTGCGGGGACACAATTAAGCCCGTAACACTAATGAATACACTTCTCTTCCTGGCTTCTGTTTTCCCGAGTGGATAGGCTAGATGTCCCTGAGGGAGAAGAGAAATGCTTGGAAGCATAGAAAGAGAGAGTCTCCTGGACTAAAAAGAGATTCCCCTGAGCCAGAGAGGCAAAGAGGAGGTGATGCCAGCAGTGGGGACCACATCCTGCTCCCCGGTAGCTCCCTAGGGGATGGCCAGGCACAGGATTCCTGTACCTCAAGCCTGAGCCCCAGGAAGAAGGGGGGCAGCAGAGCAGGCCTGAGGGAGCCTCAGCGGCATGGAAAGCAAATATGGCTGCCAACAGGCTGGCCTCCTGGTGCCTGGGCTCCACGTGTGACCTGGAATCTTTGCACTGCCTTGGCTCCCAAGGCACCAAGATGACAAAGTTGCATTTCCCACCAACCCAGCAGAAACGGGGCTTGGAGTCTAATTGAAGTTGTTTTACAGAAAATAAAGAAATGCATTATCTCTTGCGTATCTGATTAATTAACTAAAATCAGTGTGTTGTATCTGCCGGGACCTAACCAAGAATCAGATACAGAATAGCATGCTTGAGGATCCATGGGGGAGGGGAAATGGGAACAAAAGCAGATACACATGCCAGCACCTCTTCCATCTTTATCCAGCTCAGTTTTCCCACCTGGATGTGTTTCCCTCTTCTGAGCTGCAGCAGGCATTTATCTTATCACAAGTACATTGATTTCCTTGGCGTGCTTGTGCTTTTGCCTTAAAATCCCTACACCAGGGGACTTCCCTGGTGGCACAGTGGTTGGAACTCTGCGCTCCCAATGCAGGGGTCCCGGGTTCAATCCCTGGTCAGGGAACTCGATCCCACATGCAAGCTGCAACTAAGAGTTTGCATGCAACAACAAAGGAGCCCACGTGCCGTAACTAAGGAACCCGCCTGCCGCAACTAAGACCTGGTGCAACCAAATAAATAAAAAATTTTTAAACATAAAAAAAATCCTGGGACTTCCCTGGTGGCGCAGTGGTTGAGAATCTGCCTGCCAATGCAGGGGACACGGGTTCAGGCCCTGGTCTGGGAAGATCCCACATGCCATGGAGCAACTAAGCCCGTGTGCCACAACTACTGAGCCTGCGCTCTAGAGCCCATGCTCTGCAACAAGAGAAGCCACCGCAATGAGAAGCCCACGAACCATAACGAGGAGTAGCCCTCGCTCCCCGCAACTAGAGAAAGCCTGCACACAGCAATGAAGACCCAACGCAGCCAAAAATAAATAAATAAATTTATTTATTTATTTATTTATTTATTTAAAAAAAAAAAATCCCTATACCATCCTGCACCCCAGGCAGGGATTCAGCGCATGTTTTTCTTTTTTCTTTTTTTCTTTTTGTTTTTGTTTTTCCTCTTTTTTTCTTCTTTTTTATTTTTGATATTTTTCTAATTGAATGAAATGGGCACTGGGTCAAGACACAAAAACAAGAGGAAACATGGAGTCACTTAGGGTGGAATCACCTGGGGGAAGTTTCCTGAAGGCAGACACTGGGCTGGCTCCACGGAGAGGAGAAGGATGTGGTTTGGAACTGTGGCAGGAGGGATGGGGAAGGCCCAGGAGCCGGGCAGTGCCGCCAGCCCTCTCAGGAGCCTGACACAGGGCTGTCCTCCTCCTGGTCATAATTTATTCAACTGCAGCTGTGACTGAAAATATCCCAGGCAGCTGGTTTACTCTCTGAGGACCCAGCATGTGGGAGAACCCTGAGTGTAGCCCTTGGATACAGACCTGAGCTACACAGGATGCTCAGATGGACAATTACAGGGCACTGAGCAGGGGAAATAGAATTAGAGGATCAACCCCCTTCTGACACATCTTCTGACACCGATGGGAGCAGCCTGGGCTTTTGGAGTTCTGGGAACTTCACTTTTGCCTTGCGCCATGCCACATAGGCCTTCCCATCCTAATCCATGGCTCCCACCCCATTTTGGTCAGCCTTCTGGCTGATGATTGGACATCGACAGCAGGTAATTTCGTTTGGGAGAATGAGACCCCTAACCAGTCCATTCTGGCCTGACAATAACTGCTTATCTAATCCAGCCAGGCCAGGCTGCTTATATGAAAGCAGCCTCTTTCCTATAATCCACAAAATACGTGATGAGAGGGGTTACACCTGGAGCTTCAGAAGGCGTTAATTCCTCTTATTTGAGTGTATATGATATGTACAGTGTATTTGAGTGTACACAGTATATTTGAGTGTATACAGTGTAGAGTCAGACTGCCTGGGTTCAAACGAGGGTCAGCCATCGTCCATTTCACAGAGGACCACACTGAGGCCAGAGAGATGACAGACCTTGCCCAGGGTCACCCAGGGCCAAGAGTTGCTGGAGGAGAAAATAGAGAGACGAGACTGCCCAAGAGGAAAGATGGCATTTGTCCTCAGTCTGAGTGAGACATATGTGTTGCTATGGTTTAAGCCCCCACCTCCACCCCCTGAGGGCGTGCCAAGTGCTGGGTAAGGAAATCCAGGTCTGGCTAGAAGGAAGCAGCTGGATGGAATAGAAGAAAGTCATGTAAGAGCCAAACCTCTGAGGTTCTGTCCTCACCTCTGGCACACTCCAGAGCCAGGAAGCAAAGCTTGACCGTCTGTGCCTCCATGCCCCCATCTCTTAAAGCAGGGCAATAATAGCTCAGCTGTGTTTTTGCTACACAGTCAACATGGTCCGGGGGTTAGAAGAGGTCAGAAGACGTAGGTTCGAATCCCTGCCTCACCCCACGTGACTTAGGCAAGGCTGTGGAACTCTTGGAGGCTCAGTTTCCTCATCTGTAAAATGGGGACACCTTATCGACTTAAAGAGCTGCTGAAAGGAACAAATGTGACGTTGCCTAGGAAATGGAGATGGACACAGATGTGAGCAGCCTGGGCTTTTGGAGTTTTGGGAACTTCACTTTTGCCTTGCGCCATGCCACATAGGCCTTCCCATCCTAATCCATGGTTCCCACCCCATTTTGGTCAGCTCAGGCTGCTATAACAAACTATTACAGATTGGGGCGGGGGGTGCTTCAAAAATAGACACATTTCTCACAGTTCTAGAGGCTAGAAGTCCAAGATCAAGGCACCGGTAGATCCCATGTCTGGTGAGAGCCTCTCCCTGGTTCACAGACAGCTGTCTTCTCATTGTATCATCACATGGCAGAGAGAGCAAAGAGAGGAAGCAAGCTCTCACGTCTCTTCTTAAAAAGCACTATGAAAAGAAGGCTCCACCACACACCTATGGTCAATTAATCTTCAACAAAGGAGGCAAGAATATACAATGGAAAAATGACAGTCTCTTCAGCAAGTGGTGTTGGGAAAGCTGGACAGTCACATGTAAATCAATGAAGTTAGAACCCTCCTCACACCATATACAAAAATAAACTCAAAATGGCTTAAAGACTTAAATACAAGACATGACACCATATAACTCCTAGAAGAGAACATAGGTAAAACATTCTCTGACATAAATCATACCAATGTTTTCTTAGGTCAGTCTCCCAAGGCAATAGAAACAAAAGCAAAAAATGAGCAAATGGGACCTAATCAAACTTACAAGCTTTTGTACCGCAAAGGAAACAATAAACAAAACAAAAAGAAAACCTACAGACTGGGAGAAAATGCAAATGATGCAACCAACAAGGGTTTAATTCCCAAAATATACAAACAGCTCATACAATTCAAAAACAAAAAAACAAACAACTCAATCCAAAAATGGGCAGAAGACCTAAATAGACATTTCTCCAAAGAAGACATACAGATGGCCAATAGGCACCTGAAAAGATGCTCAACATCGCTAATTATTAGAGAAGTGCAAATCAAAACTACAATGAGGTACCACCTCACACCAGTCAGAATAGCCATCATTAAAAAGTCTACAAATAACAAATGCTGGAGAGGGTGTGGAGCAAAGGGAACCCTCCGACATTGTTGGTGGGAATGTAAATTGGTGCAGCCACTGTGGAAAACAGTATAGATGTTCCTCAAAAAACTATGATCCAACAATCCCACTCCTGGGCACATAACCAGACAAAACTATAATTCAAAAAGATACATGCACCCCTATGTTCATAGCAGCACTATTCACATTAGCCAAGACATGGAAATAACCTAAATGTCCATCGACAGATGAATGGATAAGATGTGGTACATATATACAACGGAATAATACTCAGCCATAAAAAAAAGAATGAAATAATGCCACTTGCAGCAACATGGATGGACCCAGAGATTATCATACTAAGTGAAGTAAGTCAGAAGGAGAGAGACAGGGATTTCCCTGGTGGCGCAGTGGTTAAGAATCTGCCTGGCAATACAGGGGACACGGGTTCGATCCCTGGTCTGGAAAGATCCCACATGCCTGGGAGCAACTAAGCCTGTGTGCCACAACTACTGAGCCTGCGCTCTAGAGCCCGCGAGCCACAACTACTGAGTCAGTGCACCACAACCACTGAGCCTGCGCACCACAACTACTGAGCCCACGTGCCACAACTACTGAAGACCATGTGCCTAGGGCCCGTGCTCCGCAACAAGAGAAGCCACCGCACCGCGCACTGCAACGAAGAGTAGCTCCCGCTCACCACAACTAGAGAAAGCCCGCACGCAGCAATGAAGACCCAAAGCAGCCAAAATAAATAAATAAATTTATTTAAAATATATATATATATATATATGTATACCAAGAGGACTAGGAGAATCACTACAAGACAAAAAAAAACAAAGTAAGAGACAAATATATGATATCACTTATATGTGGAACCTAAAATATGACACACATGAACTTATCTACGAAACAGAAACAGACTCACAGACATAGAGAACAGACCTGTGGTTGCCAAGGGGGTGTGGTGGAATGGATTGGGAGTTTGGGATTATCAGCTGCAAACTATTACATATAGAATGGATAAACAACAAGGTTCTACTGTGTGGCACAGGGAACTATATTCAATATCCTATGGTAAACCATAATGGAAAAGAATATGAAAAAGAATATAAATGTATGTATAACTGAATCACTTTGCTGTACAGCAGAAATTAACACAACATTGTAAATCAACTATACTTCAGTAAAATAAATAAAACATAAAAAATAAAAATTTTAAAAAGAAAAATTGATAATTTTGCAGTGGAGACACGCAGCAGACTCTACCCTAACCAAGTGATCAAAATTCACTTCACCAATAATGGCACAACCTGACATGAAGTGCCTCCTGAAGTGAGGGGCTGAGAGGGACACATCAATTCTGTAGTATTACTGCCTGAAGTGCATAAACCAAACCTAATTACGAGGAAACACCAGAAAACCCCAAATTGAATGACAGTCTACAAACTAATAGCCCTGTACTCTTAAAAAAAATGAATTGAATAATAGCAGTAGGGATGAAGAGAAAGTAAGCTAATTCATGAAATAATTAGAAAATAAATCTAATGAAGTGTTCTCCTGTATGTAGCATTTGCTACGAACTCTGTGGGGTGGGGGAGAAAGGTACACAATTAGAGACCTGTTTATGCCTAAAATTTCTCTCCATAAATGCTCGAGAAACTGGTAACATTGGTTATCTATGGAGAAGGGAGGTGGAGAATTGGATTTGGAGACAGCACTGCTTTTCACTATAACCTTTTCATCCTACTTGAATTTTTAAAATCTTTTAAGTATATTATTTGTTTAAAGTCTTATATTTTTAAGTTAATCTTAAAAGATAGCTCCCAAACATAATATTAAATGAAGGAAACAAACACAAAAGAGTACATATTATATGATTCCATCTATACAGATTATAAAACTAGGCAAAATTAATCCATGTAATAAAAGTCAGGCTAGGAGACTCACATTTCCCAATTTCAAATCGTACACAAAGCAACAGTAATCAAAACAGAGTGGTAGGGCTTCCCTGGTGGCACAGTGGTTGAGAGTCTGTCTGCCAATGCAGGGGACACGGGTTCGAGCCCTGGTCTGGGAAGATCCCACATGCCGCGGAGCAACTAGGCCCGTGAGCCACAGCTACTGAGCCTGAGCGTCTGGAGCCTGTGCTCCACCACAGAAGAGGCCGCGACAGTGAGAGGCCTGCGCACCACGATGAAGAGTGGCCCCCGCTCACCGCAACTAGAGGAAGCCCTCGCATAGAAAACGAAGACCCAACACAGCCAAAAATAAATAAACAAATAAATTAAAAAAAAAAAACAGAGTGGTACTGGCATAAGGACAGACATATAGACCAACAGAATAGAATTGAGAGTCCAGAAATAAACCCATATATCTATGGTTAATTGGGTTTTTTAAAATTTTTATTGGAGTATAGTTCATTTACAATATTGTGTTAGTTTCAGGTGTACAGCAAAGTGAATCAGTTATATATATTTAAATGTATCCACTATTTTTTAGATTCTTTTCCCATAGAAGCCATTACAGAGTATTGAGTAGAGTTGCCTGTGCTTGGCCAGTTGGTTTTTAACAAGGGTGCCCAGACTATTCAAAAGGGAAAAAATATTCTCTTCAATATATGGTGGGACAACTAGATATACATGCAGAAGAATGAAGTTGAACCCACATTCACGCCATATTCAAAAATTAACTCAAAATGAATCAACAACATATATGTAAGGGTTAAAACTATAAAACTTTTAGAAGAAAAGGTAAATCTTCATGAACCTTGGATTTAGCAATGGATTCTTAGGTATGATACCAAAAGTACATGCAACCAAAGGAAAATTAGGTAAATTAGAATTCATCAAAATTTAAAACTTTTGTGCATCAAATGACATCATCCAGAAAGCAAAAAGACAACCTAAAGAATGGGAGAAAACATTTGCAAATCATATATCTTTAAAATGTCTAGTATCCAGAATATATAGAGAACTCTTAGAATTCAACAACAGAAAGACAATCCAATTTTAAAATGAGCAAAGGAGGGCTTCCCTGGTGGCGCAGTGGTTGAGAATCTGCCTGCTAATGCAGGGGACACGGGTTCGAGCCCTGGTCTGGGAAGATCCCACATGCCACGGAGCAGCTGGGCCCGTGAGCCACAATTGCTGAGCCTGCGCGTCTGGAGCCTGTGCCCCGCGACGGGAGGGGCCGCGATAGAGAAAGGCCCGCGCACCGCGATGAAGAGCGGTCCCCGCACCGCGATGAAGAGTGGCCCCCGCTTGCCACAACTGGAGAAAGCCCTCGCACGAACCGAAGACCCAACACAGCCAAAAATAAAATAAATAAATAAATAAAAATCAAGTAAAACTTTAAAAAAAAAAAAAAAAAAAAAAAAATGAGCAAAGGATTTGAATAGACAGTTCTCAAAAGAAAATATACAATCAGTAAACACATAAAAGATATTCAACATCATTAGTTATTAGTGAAATGCAAATCAAAACCATGATAATATACCACTTCACACCCACTGTGATGGCTGTAATTTTTTTTTAAAGGTAAATGGTAGCGAAGACATGGAGAAACTGGACCTCTTGTGCATCATGGGTAGGAATGTAAAATGATGCAGCCACTGAGGAAAACAGTGTGATGTTCCTTCAAAAAGTGAAACATATAATCATCATATGACCCAGCAATTCTACTTCTAGGTATATATCCAAAAGAATTGAAAACAAGTATTCAAACAAATATTTATTAAAACAAATAGTGTGCACAGAAATGTTCACACTATTCGAAGCACTATTCACAGCAGCCAAAAGGTGGGAACAACTCGGATGTCTATCAATGGATGAGTGAATAAGTGAAATGTGGTCTATCCATACAATGGAATATTATTCACCCACAAAGTGAAATGAAGAAGAGATACCTGCTAAACAGGGATAAACCTTGAAAACATTACATTAAGTGAAAGAAGCCAGAAACAAAAGGTCATATATTATATGAGTTCTTTTATACAAAGTATCCAGAATAGGTAAATCCCTAAAGATAGAAAGCAAATTGGTGGTTGCCGGGGAGAGTGGGGAGGGGGAATCAGAAATGACTGCCTAACGAAGACAGAGCTTTCCTTTGGGGAGATGAAAATGTTTTAGAACTTGATAGAGGTGGTGGTCTCACAGCACTGTGAGTATATAAAATGCCACTGAATTATACACTTTAAAATGGTTAATTGTATGTTGTGTGAATTTCAACTCAAATTTCTTTTGAGGGGGGAAAAATGTCAGGCTAGGGGTTAACCTCATCCTGAGCTACTGTCTGGAAGGGGCACAAGGGTGGCTTCTGGGGGGCTAGTTGGTTTGCTTTCTTGGGCTGGGTTCTGGCTGCACTTGTGTGTGAATTTGTGAAAATTTTCAGCAAGCTCTATACAGGTGATGTGTGCTGTGTCTTCTATGTATTTTATACTCCAACAAAGGAAGTTTGTTTTGTACTTTTTTATTGTTTTTTGTTTGTTTGTTTGGCCGCACCTTGTGGCTTGCGGGATCTTAGTTCCCTGACAAGGGATTGAACCTGGGTCCCGGCAGTGAAAGCACAGAGCCCTAACCTGGAACTCTGGAACACTGGAACACCAGAGAATTCTCTGTTTTGTACTTTTTTAAAAAGGAAATTCTTCTTGCTACATTTAAGGTGCTGACAACAGCCCTTCTCTTGTGACAGGGCCAGGATAAGGGCGATGCAAGCAATGTGAATCGTGCAAGTGTTGACTCAGATCCAGTCTTTGTTTCAAAGGCTGCTATTTTGTTCATCATGGCTTTTTTTGCATTTGTTTTGGTTTTTGAAATATTGCCAATAAAATATTGTTTATCTCTGTCACTGAGGTTTTGGGCATCCTCTGAAATGTTGCACCCCAGACAGTGTCTTACTCACCTCACCCTAGTCCCCTCCCTAAATTTCAACCCAGCACCATTGGGAACTGAAGGAAATGCAGTCTGAAGAGTAGGGGGGAGCTCGCCCCAATCTACCTCTTCCTGTGAGAATAAGGGGCTTCCTGAAGTGCATCCCTCAGCCTCAGGTGGCACAAACAAGACCCCCGCCCTTCTTCCTGACATTCCCCCAAGCCTCCTGACCCCCACAGGTTCTAGGCCCCCAGAGTGAGGCCACATTGCTCAGGAGGCAGGGGCGTGAGGCCCCACGCTACCCAGTAAGGAGCTGGATAAAAGGTAGCTGCCAGAGTTTGTACTGGGGAAACCTCAGGGGGATCCTAATAAATGGGCATGCCCCATTCCCGTAATCCTTAGCAACATTCATTTCTGGAAATGTTGCTTTCCCTTCTGTTTTCTGAGTGGGCAAAAGTAAGTGCAGGCATCTTGAGTGTGTATTTAAGGAGATGAGTTGGAGGGCGTGGCCTGGCTTGTCCAGTTTGCTCTCTTTCTTACACTCCTGGGGGATTTGCTTATGAAATCAGATCCTCCCATCATGAAGAAAAAGTTTAACTGTGTCACTTTCCCTTGAATGAAATAGGAACTTTTTAAATAGATGTCTACAAAGCAGTATGTATTTTTTAAATGCAGCAAAGTAGAGATTTCTCAAAAAAATGTGGTGATCTTTAAATATTTAACAATTTAGAATATCCTCTCTAGTTAATAAAGGTACATTCTATAAAGAGAAAAAATATATTTTAAATACATATTATAAAAGACAACCTATACCACTTATAGATCTACATCTATATGAACATATATGTGATATATATACTTTATTTTTAAATGGGATCAAATTCTAGAACAATGCAGCCCAACAGACATTTCTGCAATGATGGCAATGTTTTATATTTGCACTGTCCAACATGGTAGCCACTAGCCACAGTTGCTACTGAGCACTTGAAATGGAGCTGGTGTGACTGAGGGTCAGAATTTCTAATTTTATTTTATTTTAGATAGTTTAAATGTAAATGTATTTAAATAGCCACATGTGTTACTGTACTGTATTAAGCAGCACAGAGCTGTATAGCATTTCGCAAACATTTAATTCACTTGACATTGATTGGCAAGGTCTTTCCAATTCAATAAATATGCTTCTCAAACATCAGTACCTATGTACATGATAACACTAATAGGTTAAAAAGTGTAATGTAAAACTAGATCCCAATCATAGCAGCACCAAAAATATATATATTAGGATAATTTTTTTTTAAGACCATACATGGCCCAAATAAAGAAACCTAGAAAATCTCATTAAGGTATTTTTTAAAAGGAAGAGGAAGAAGATTAGAAACAGTGGAAGACGAGGTGGGACAGGACTGAAATATCCAGGGACCAAAAGACAGTCAAGGGTGATGTTGGTGAAGAAGATGATGCTAGGTAAGGCAAAGAGAAATGCAGAGCCTACACATGCAGTCCCGTATAGGAATTTGAGTTTTGTTCTGAAAGAAAAGAGAAAATATTGAGTCATTGAAGAGTTTTATTTATTTATTTATTTTTAGCAAATGTGGGTTTTTTTCTAATATTTATTTTTTAACATCTTTATTGGAGTACAGTTGCTTTACAATGGTGTGTTAGTTTCTGCTTTATAACAAAGTGAATCAGCTATACATATACATATATCCCCATCTCTTCCCTTTAATATTTATTTGTTTGTTTTTTTGTTTATTTGTTTATTTACTTATTTGGTTGCACCAGGTCTTAGTTGCGGCAGGCGAGCTCCTTAGTTTCAGCTCGCAGCCCCCTTAGTTGTGGCATGTGAATGCCTAGTTGCAGCATGCATGTGGGATCTAGTTCCCTGACCAGGTGTTGAGCCCAGGCCCCCTGCATTGGGAGCACAGAGTCCTATCCACTGCGCCGCCAGGGAAGCCCCACTGAAGAGTTTTAAAGAGGAGCAGGACATGATCTGCTCCATGTCTAAAAAGAGCACTGATTTGGAAAATGGCCTGTAAGGGGCACAAGGAGGATTATTTAGGAAATTTAAGGAACAGTTGAAAATAGTATTCAAGAGCTCAGCCTCTTACCTGTTGATGAACTTCTCTGTACCTCAGTTCCTCATTTGTAAAATGGGGTTAAAAATGGTATACCTACCTTGAGGGTTACTTTGAGATTAAAAAGAACTAGTGTTTGTAATACACTTAGACAGTGCCCGGCACATAGCAAGTGCTTTATAAGCCATTTACTCTTATTATGACTGCATTAGTCCAGAGGAAAGATGATGTAAGCTTTGAGTGGTAGCGGTGAAATTATTTTGGCGGAAGACTGCAGCTGTAGGAGGCTGTGGAGTTAAAAGGTTTACTGAAGATGCAAAAGCTTGGAGAGAAGTGGGGAAAAGAGCGCTAAATGGGAGGTAGATGGGAGACATGAGTGGGCGGTATGGGAAATGAAGTAATCATAGATGACTTCAGAGTTTTTGGCTTAAGCAATTGTGCTGATGGGGGTCCCATTTATGCAAAGGAAAAGACTGGAGGTCAATTTAGGACATATCAGATTTGAGATCTCCACCTGGCTATACTAAGTAATAGTTGATCAATGGGTCAGAGCTCAGGGAAGAGTTTGGACTGAAGTTATAAACATGTTCTTCATTTTTGCGAGAGGGCAAATATTTAATAATATAATTTGAATTGGACATTTCGTAATAATATTTAAAGGCACTCAAATCCTAAGAAATTTGATAGATCAAACACATGTAAAATTATATTTGTATAAATCATTCATTGAAGCATTGTTTGTAATAGTACAGTTTGTAAATCACCTAAATAGCCACTGATAGGGGACTGGTTAAATAGCCTGTAATATGATCATAAATGGAATATTATACCACTGATAAGAGAATTAGTCAAATTCATATGTCCTGATATATCAGTTAAATGATGCTCAAGAGACATTGTTCAGTGAAAAACTAAGATGCACAGCAAAATGTATAAAAGACTACATTTGTGTGTGCTCCATACCTCTCCTCTAAAAAACAGATTTGCAATGTTATATTCATGGATTATTTCAGGAAGGATACCCAATTGCTAACAACTGTAGCAATGGCTAGAGGACAGGAGTTGATCAAGATTTACTTTTTACTCCATGTTCTTTGGTATCATTGAATTTAGAACCACATACATGCATTACAAACATTTTAAGTATGTAAAAAAAATTTTAAACATGGTTTCGGGGAAAAAAAATCACTCTGGTAGCAATGTGGAGCAATGTGCAACAAACTGGCATCAGGAGACCAATTAGCAGGCTACTGCAATACTCCAAGCGAGAGAAGATGAGTACTAGGGCTAGGGCTGTGTCAATGAGGGTGGAAAGAAGAGTTTGCTCCAAGAAGCATTTTACAGGTAGAATTCAAACTCAGATGAAAGGCTGGTTATGGGGGTGAAAGCAAGAGAGGATGACTCCCAGGATTTGGGCTAAGAAAGATTTTGTACTCGGAGTCACTCCCCCCAGGTCTACCCATTCCTCCAATAGCTCCTGGAAGGCTGGATGGACAGAGATCTTCCTGGGAAAGCTGAAGAGAGGGGGTGGGGGGAGCGTCTAGGTGAACAGAGAGCTCCAGCCACCACCACTGCCCCCCACCGCCCCCCTACACACAGCATCACACTGACTCCTGGACTGCACCTCATGCTCTCACCAGAGAATCTGAAACACATGCTTTCCTAATCAGTGCATTTGGAAAAAAGAATACCCATTGACATTCTCCTCCTTTCCTTCCTGCCAATGAGCAGCAGAAATGCCTCCAACATAAAGAAAAGATTTCTAATTTTTTTCATTTTGCCCGTCTAAGAGTTGAATTTCCCCTCTTAGAGGAAATTCCTCCTACTTTGGATTAGCCTGACCCAGAGTAGCTGCAGGATGCTGCATTTGCATGCCGCAATTCTATTGGCTGAAGCCAGCTGGCAAGGGGTGTGGAGTAATTGTCAGCCTCTTCAGAAGGAGTTAACATGTTATGAGCTTGCAAGTCAGGAGGTAACAGCTTGCTTACAAGGCAGCTTTGCCCAAGATGTGTCCTGGCTCTGGAAGGTTAAGGTGGAGGTGGCTTCAGACAGCTGTGGGACCTCTGCCCATATTTTTTTGTTTTCCCCAAAAGCCAGTAAAAAAAAAAAAAAAAGCTAACTCTGCTGACATTCCACAAGGATGAGTCTTGTTTATC
This sequence comes from Balaenoptera acutorostrata, assembly GCF_949987535.1. Lineage (NCBI taxonomy): Eukaryota > Metazoa > Chordata > Mammalia > Artiodactyla > Balaenopteridae > Balaenoptera > Balaenoptera acutorostrata. The sequence continues at coordinate 99,406,357 of NC_080072.1, read as the reverse complement.
CCTAGGCACAGCGGTACCCGCCAAAAAACTGCTAATCCGTTTTCCCTTTACTGGAGAGACTGAGTCAGGACTCAGGGGGGCTATTCTCACCTCTCAGACAGCCCTTTCTGGCCCTCCTCTGACTTTGTGCAGACTGAGAAGAGCTGAGCTCAGCCAAGCCAAAACCCTGAGGTTGAGCCTGAAAAAGCCCAGGCAGCCCCACAGGCCATGCTCTCGAGCATCTTTGCCAGGCGCTGCTGCCCAGGAGATGGGCAGGAGCAAGATCTCACCAGCGGGCAGGTCCTGACCTTCATGGGAGACTCCAGTCCTTTGCTTTGGACACCAGCAACCCCCCTCACCACCTCTAGCCACCCTCGAGAGAAGAGGAAACCACCAGCAGCCCCTCACATACAAGGTTCACATCCTCAGTCTTTTCCGACTCACTGCCCAACCCATGACTATATTAACCAGGTAGTTTATTTTCTGTACTCTGATGCTTTGACATCTGGGGTGACCGCCCCTCCCAGGGGCGGCCAATTCCTGGAAGTAGTAAACCACTCACCCACCAGTGCACCTTTCAAATGCAAACCAACCAATTCAATCAACCAAACTAATTAACCAATCTAATTCCATTAACCAATCGGATTTGAGGGTGCCCACACCCTCAACCATCTCCTTTATCAGGCGCTCACATTCCGGATCACTAGCCACCTGCCCTAATCATCCCACGGCCAGGTACCAGCCAACTGGAGACACCCTTGTGCCCCAGAGACCACTGAGATTATTCAAACTAGCCAATCCTAAACCTGTTTAACCTGCCTCATCTGTCCCTTCCCACAGAAACCACAATAATGGCTCTTGCCCACAATCTCCCCTTTGCCTCCGCCTCCAACACTAGTGCTTCCCAGTGCGGCCCACCCCCCCGCCACCCCCCATACAGTGGTGTGCATCCCTCTTGAGATCTATGAATATAACCAACTACCTTTTCAGTGGTAGTCATCTCCTCATCCGCTGGCCCTGCCATACCTAAATAATAATAAAACCTACATTTTTAAACAGTGACCTCAGACCTCAGCTCCCACCAGCTTCTGAAACTGTCCTCACCCGGTGACCACCTTGCTGCTAAATCTAATGAATGAGTTTTAGTCTTTACTTGACACCACTGACCACTTGCCCATTTCTGGGGTGTGGCTCTCTCCTGGCTCTCCTATCCCTCTGGCACTCTTTCTCACACTCCTTTGTGGCTTAAACACCAGTGCTCCTTCAGGTCCTGTCCTGGGTTTCGCTTTCTTCTAGGACTACAATGCCCTCTGGGCGCTCATTACCACCTATTTGCCGACACCTACTAGATATCTGCCCTCCACTCAGACCTTGCTCCTCAGCCCCAACCTGGACCTCTGCACTGCGTGTCCCACAGGACCTCAGACTCAACATGGCTGACATTGAACTCATGATCTTTTGCCCCAAAGCTGCCTCATCTCTTCTCTTCTTTCAGAGCAACCACACCAAAAACCTGGGAATTCCTGCAAGACCTCACCAAACACACCTATGAAGTGCCCGTGTGCTGTGAATTCTCCCATGTGGGTCTCCCTCATCTGTCCCACCTCCTCCATCTCCACTGCTCCTGCCCCATTTCAGGCCCTCACCCAGCCACATCTCAGGCACCATCCCTCCCCTCCCCCTGCCCACTCCATGTGTGAACCACACAGAACTTCAGAATGTGCTGTTCCCCAGACACAGTTCACGCTTCCATGCCTTTGTTTCTGAGACTCCCTCTGTTGGAAATGCCTTTCTTCTTCTTTCCAGAAAAACAATCACTACTTTCTCCCAAACTCTCCTTAGAATTTTCTCCCTTTTTTGCCTGACAAACAGCACCGACGATACTTGATTGCTCTTATTTCTTTATACGTTCATTCAAAAATATTTATTAAGAATCTACTTTGAGCTAGGACCTGGAGGCCCTAGAGATACAACAGTAAATAAGGCAGACACAGACCCTGACCTCAAGGAAGTGTCTATCACACCGCCCTGTTCCCCCAGAAGCTGCCTTCTGCCTCTCTACCTCTGCTCTGAACCCACTACAAGACGAAAGGACCAGCTGAGCAGGAGACGCTCCATGTGGCCCTCTGTTAATCCCCTACACTGCCCCAGAGTAATCTTTTGAAGGAATGCATCTCTCTGGCCATTCCGCACCCTTCCGATAAAACTTTGATGACCTCACGTTACCCACGTTCCTCAACTGGGTCTTCCCCGTTTCGCCAGTGACCCCTCTCAACATTCATTGCCACAGGCAACCCCAAACCACCTGTATTTTCCCACATCCGCTTTGCTTTGCTTTGTCTCTATGCCTTTGTTCATGCCCTCTCCTTCACCTTAAATGCCCTTCCTTCTCTTCACCTGGTTTATTTGTTATCTACTGCTGTGTAACAAACCACTTGGGCTAGTAACTAAAGGCAACAACCATTCTGTGAGTTAGCAGTTTGGCCAGGGGTCAGCTGGGACGGCTCATCAGTACTCCATATGGACTTACAGGGCTCACCCATGCATTTGTGGTCAGTTGACAGGTGGACAGGGGCTGGACGATCCTAGAACGTCTCACTCAATACCTGGCAATTCGGTGGGGCTGTTAACTGGAGCATTTCAGTTCAGGTCTCTCCATGCGGCTAGCTTGGGCTTCCTCAAGTGGCAGCTGGGTTCTAAGAAGCAAGCCCTCTTCCCTTTTATGGCCATCGCTGAAGTGCCAGCGGCCAAAATGAAGTTCAGTCCCTTTGTGACTTCTGACTGATGGAAAACTGGAAAAGGAATTTCAGTGCACCTTCCCACATTCACAAGAAGATTATGTCTTCCCCTCTTTCTAAAGAGCTGAGACAGAAGTACAATGTTCGATCCATGCCCATCCGAAAGGACGATGAAGTTCAGGTTGTACGAGGGCACTACAAAGGGCAGCAAATTGGCAGAGTAGTCCAGGTTTACAGGAAGAAATATGTCATCTGCAATGAACAAGTGCAGTGGGAGAAGGCTAATGGCACGACTGTCCGTGTGGGCATTCACTCCAGCAAGGTGGCTATCACCAGACTAAAACTGGACAAAGACCGCAAAAAGATCCTCAAATGTAAAGCCAAATCTTGCCAAGCAGGAAAGGAAAAGGGCAAATAT